>NC_089846.1:105068165-105315665 GCF_035609145.1 Eleutherodactylus coqui
CTCCTCAACGAGACATGAGGGTGCTCTGACTATCCAGCGACATACTGTCTTCCCCCGCCTCCGTTTCCGAGCGCAAAGCATCTGCCTTTATGCTTTGCAGGGAACTTCTCAAGAGGCATAGCAGAGGAATGGTGACTCTAATGATTGCAGCATCGCCGCTCACAATCTGGGTAGACTCCTCAAAGTTTCCAAGGACCTGGCAGATGTCTGGGCAGGGGCCCGAGAACAGTTCCTGGGAGTCTGCCTGCTCCTCAGAATGTGTCATTGTAATGGAGTGAGGAGGCTGGGAGGAAGGAGGAGCAGCAGCCAGAGGATTCAGAGTTGTAGCAGTGGACGGCGTAGAAGTCTGCGTGGTCGATATATTGCTGGATGCACTTTCTGCTATCCACGACAGGACCTGCTCACACTGCTCATTTTCTAATAAAGGTCTACCGCGTGGACCCATTAATTGTGAGATGAATCTGGGGACCCCAGAAACTTGCCTCTCTCCTAATCCCGCAGCAGTCGGCTGCGATACACCTGGACCAGGAGCTCGGCCTGTGCCCACACCCTGACTTGGGCCTCCGCGTCCTCGCCCGCGTCCACGTCCACGTCCTCTAGGCCTACCCCTACCCCTCAGCATGGTGTATTACGAGTAGAGCAGAAACAGAACGCTGTAATTAAATGTGCCGCTTATAGGCTGACTACGCTTACGGAACGCACAGCAGAGCCAGGAAACAATTGTAGTCAGACCTAGGTGCGTATGACTGAGCTACTGGAATTCACAGGGCAGAACCAGTCAAGTGGCCAAAGGCCAGTGGTAGGCCTTAAGTATTTTGCTTCAATTTTTTAAAATGGTGAGGTGAAAAACCAGACAGACACTGTATGCAGCGTATATATGTATACTCTTTCCCTCTGGCGGGATGACGGCGATCATGTAACGGACACAGCAGAGCCAGGAAACAATTATGCGCAAGCCTGTAGTCAGACCTAGGTGCGTATGACTGAGCTACTGGAATTCTTAGGGCAGAACCAGTCAAGTGGCCAAAGGCCAGTGGTAGGCCTTAAGTATTTTGCTTCAATTTTTTAAAATGGTGAGGTGAAAAAACAGACAGACACCGTATGCAGCGTATATATGTATACTCTTTCCCTCTGGCGGGATGACGGCGATCATGTAACGGACACAGCAGAGCCAGGAAACAATTATGCGCAAGCCTGCTGTAACGCTTAGCTGGGTAATAATGAGCGACTACTACCCCCAGCAGACACGCAGTAAACTGTACACGGTCACAAGCTTGGCTGGGTAATAATGAGCGACTACTACCCCCAGCAGACATGCAGTAAACTGAAGACGGTCACAGGCAGCCCAAATGTAGTATTTTTTTCCAATTTTTGGGGAAAAGCCCACTGCATATATAGCCTGTATATGGATTTCCCTGTTGGAGGATGACTGTGGTTATTGAAAGCACAGTGCAGCCAGAAAAAAATATGCGCAAGGCTGGGTATTAATGAGCGAATACTACCCCCAGCAGACACGCAGTAAACTGTAGCCGGTCACAGGCTTAGCTGGGTAATAATGAGCGACTACTACCCCCAGCACACACGCAGTAAACTGAAGACGGTCACAGGCAGCCCAAATATAGTATTTTTTTCCAATTTTTGGGAAAAAGCCCACTGCCTATATAGCCTGTATATGGATTTCTCTGTTGGAGGATGACTGTGGTTATTGAAAGCACAGTGCAGCCAGAAAAAATTATGCGCAAGGCTGGGTATTAATGAGCGACTACTACCCCCAGCAGACACGCAGTAAACTGTAGACAGTCACAGGCTTAGCTGGGTAATAATGAGTGACTACTACCCCCAGCACACACGCAGTAAACTGAAGACGGTCGCAGGCAGACCAAATATAGTATTTTTTTCCAATTTTTGGGAAAAAGCCCACTGCCTATATAGCCTGTATATGGATTTCCCTGTTGGAGGATGACTGTGGTTATTGAAAGAACAGTGCAGCCAGAAAAAATTATGCGCAAGGCTGGGTAATAATGAGCGACTACTACCCCCCAGCACACACGCAGTAAACTGAAGACGGTCACAGGCAGCCCAAATATAGTATTTTTTTCCAATTTTTGGGAAAAAGCCCACTGCCTATATAGCCTGTATATGGATTTCCCTGTTGGAGGATGACTGTGGTTATTGAAAGCACAGTGCAGCCAGAAAAAATTGACACGCAGTAAACTGAACACGGTCACAGGCAGCCCAGAGATTTTTTTTTCCAATTTTTTTGAAAAAGCCCACTGCCTATATAGCCAGTATATCTCTTTCCCTGTACCACTGTCCCTGCCTCACCAGTACTGCCCCTATACTCAGTAAAATGACTGCAGACTGAGGACGCTATGGTCTGCACGCCCGATATACAAAAAAAAAATGTGCAAAACTGCTCCCAGCAGCCTCAACAGTACTGCACACGGTCAGATGTGGCCCTAAGAAGGACCGTTGGGGTTCTTGAAGACGAAGATGACAGCCTAACACTCTCCCTATAGCAGCTACAGCAGGACGGCACTTTCCCTAATGTCTCTCAGCCTGCATCCGTGGTGAGCCGCGGCTGGCCCCAGTTTATATACTCGGGTGTCACCTGATCTCCCCAGCCACTCACTGCAGGGGAGTGGGATAGGGCTGGAACTTCACAGGAGGAAGTTGTAATGCCTTCCCTGTGTTTCTATTGGCCAGAAAACGGCGCAAACTTTTCTGGGAAGAAAATAGAAGTGACTCGAACACTGTGTGGTGCTCGTCTCGAGTAACGAGCATCTCGAGTACCCTAATGCTCGAACGAGCATCAAGCTCGGAGAAGTACGCTCGCTCATCTCTAGTAATGACCCATACGATAAATTCTACATACATTGTATCCTGCATGCCAAGCACTAAAAAATACAGCAAAAGTACCCAGAGCCAAAAGGCTGTTTTTGCTAATTTCACCTCCCAGAAAACACAATGAAAGTGATTTAAAAAGTTGTATGTCCACCAAAATGATGCCAATGTAAACTACATCTCATCACTCAAAGATACAAGCATCAACTCTGTTGATGAAAAAATACAAAAGTTCTTGGTCTTTGAATGCAGTGCTGCCAAAAACAAATTATTATTTTTAAGTGTTTTTCTTGTGCAAAAGTGGAAAAACCTAAACAAAAAATACATCATTTTTCTATTGTAATTATACCAGGCTGCATGAAATGTTATCATATCATTCAGTGATTTACACAACTTGGTGAACGTAATTTTAAAAAATCCCACAAAACAATGCCACAATTGATGCATCATTTTCACCCTGTCCTCTCCCAAAAATCAATAAAAGTCATATGATACATTATATAAGAATATAATTATATGTACCCAAAAATGTTACCAAAAAATCTACTGCTCTCTATCTAGGGGCAAGCCCTCATATGGATTTGTCAATGGAAAAATAAAAAAGTCATGGCTTTTGAAAAGTGGAGATGAAAATCCCCCAAATCATTGTGCTCTAAAGAACCAAAATAGTATGTAGGGTGTCAGTGATTGAACCTGGGACCTCCTGTGCTCTGAATGGTTTCTCTCCCCAGGGAGCTATTCATATTGCTGTGCCAGCTCCTCTGCTGATCATAGAATTGTCCTGGCTCCTGATCTAGTTCCTCCCTCTCTGTCCTGGACCTTCCCTGTTGCTAATTAGCACTTCCTCTATAAGCCTGGTCCTTCCAGCCACTCCTTGCATGATTATTGTGCTCCACAGCCTTGATCTAGCTCCTCCCCTCCTTGTCCACTACAAGCGACTTGAAGACTTCCTGATAACGACTCCTGGAATAACCTGAAAAGTGCCTTGTGGAGAATGAAGACTGTCTTCTCCTTCACCATGTCTGTTATCAGGTCTGGGCGTATGGGAACAATATAGCCGATTATAAGATGTTTTTGCAAGAGCTTGCATGTTAAGAGGTTTTGTAATGCAGTCATCATGAATGGTGGGGAGTTTATTGCACGTTAATTGACAGTGGACACTTAAAGGAGACAGAAGATATACATTAAATAATAATCACATTTACAGGGTCCCTTTGTGGAGCAGGTAAAAAATTAAAGTTAGTAGAAATAGAAGTTGGATCAGGGTTAGGAGGCGTGTCCTCTGCAGTTAGTAGCCGGAGGATGGAGAGTGTGAGCAAGTGGTTGAGTGATTTGTGAGAGCAAGTTTTGAGTTTCACAGTGGAATCAGATGGTTTGAGGCAATTTGAGAAAGTGAATAGTGCATGTCAGCTGTACAGGGGCAAGGGAAAGAGAGAGGGGCTGATGTTGATGGAGTATACCGAGAATGCAAATTGTTGGTAAGTTTTGAAGCAAAGAGTTAAGATGAAAAAAGAAACTATAGTAACAGTAATGGTGTTGAAATTAAAGGGCCACTGCAGCAAAAACACATTTTGCACCCTTGCCCCCTCACCTGATTGCCTATCATACTCTGGAGGTCTCCTCCACTTTCCTGCAGTGTTGCCCCTTGCCTGATGCTCATCAGTCACTGTCTTGAGAGTGAGATATTTTAGTTTCACTGTCACATATATTCCATAACGCATCAGCAGAGCTAATACTATTTCTTCCCGCAGGATAGACAGTTTAATTATCATATAGTCTTTAAATTAGCTAAAGACCACAAGTGTAGAGTCAGGAGGATGAAGCTGTGATCTCCTCTATTATGGCCGTGTGACAGGAGCTGTTGATCCTTATAAGTAACTATGACAGAAATGACTGTGCACACAGACTGAGAAATTAACTAGAAAACGAACACATAACCCCAAGCAGATCTGAGGGTGATTTCACACATGCACTTGGGATTTTAGAGAGCAGGAAAGGTCAATCCCCATGACCGAATGGCTTTATATCAGGATGGAACTGTACAGGGCCAAACGGACCCTAGTGACTTTCATGGGGTCCATTTGGTTTACGCTCAGCTGCCTGGCTTTAGGATGGAATATTCAATGGAATCTCTGACCAAAGGTTCCAATGCAGATGTAAAACTGGCCTGAACTCATCAGAATTTAAATCCCATGAACATCTGAGGAAAAAGAGGTGTTAGGGATATAGAATGTGGACCCACTGGACTAACCTCCCAGACATGGCTTTTAGACCAGACCTGGTATGGCTAATCCCAGATGGGTAACTTGCCCTCAGGTAAGCTGGAAGAAAGGAAGGTCCCTGCCTACAAGCAGGGTGATCACCCTGATAAGAATGACCCCGTGCTGGAATTTTAGTGCTAATTATCCCTGACAAGACACAGGGACAATGAAGAGAACACCGGACACAAAGAACAGAACTGACTTACCAAGGAAAGGGGAGTTGTGCACTGAGTAGACAGAAATGGACAAAGACACACAAAGGCAAAAGCATAAAGCAACGGACATACAAAAATAAACGGATACAGGAAAGGTTAGAGGATAAAACAGACAACAGATCAGAAAGAGGCAACCTAGAAATGCAGAGTGTGACAGACAAAACGCACAGCAATTCTGAAGCAAAGAGGACGTGTCACAACCCAGCTTAAATAGAGGAGTAGTGGCTAATAACCCCACAGGTGAGCTGAGAGCCAGAGAACTAGTTAACCCTCCTAGTGCTGGATGAAAACAGACATATAGGATCATACACACAGGGAGAGCAGAAGGATGCTTGCAGCTGCCTGGAACCGCAAGAGGGCAGCAGACACAAGTGGCAGACCTTACAGTACCTCCCGCCTTAAGCCCCTTCATCTCCTGAAACTATCAACCCTGGATCCATCTCCTAGGGCTAAATATTTGCCAGAATCATCTATGCTACCACTCTCTCTAGTGGAGCCATCCAGGAGAGAGTCCACGGCTTGTTGCTGAGGATACAAGTAGTTTGATTTGCTCTGTCCAACTGGAGACAGAGAACATGCCTAGAGCCAGACCGGCCGAGGTTCTGTACTCATCTGTTGCTGACAGAGGAGTGTACGAAACTATTTGGCTGCTGGAGCGAAATGACATGCTCAAAATGCAGTTCCCTTTTAGATGAACCGAGAGGACATGAAACAGTACCGTGATTGGCTATTGGCAGCTTCTGGAGGTGCTTGGGCACCGAGAGGAGACTCAAAGGCTGTACTGGCTCCAGGCATTTAGAGTAACAGGATAACCACCCACCTGACACCCTCCCTGACCTCCAATCCAGGATGGGATTATGCAGCTAAAGCCAAGGCAACCCTATCAACAAGGGACTGGTGGACCTTGGGAGAACCAGAAGGGAAATTTTCTCAGAGTCGTGAGTTCCCACTCTCAGATCCAGTGGCTTAGTGACAAACCAAATGATCTCCGGTAGAGTACCTCAATTCACACTAGTCACAGTAGTCACTCTTAGCAGTCTCTCCAGACACTGGAGATCCACTGGTAGTGATCCACCAAGGCCTGATGCAAGAAATTCCCTGCTGAGCAGGAATCCAGACAGGCTAACACGGGGAATTGCGTACCAGAGGAGGACAATGCCACAGGTAAATGCATACCTGGAGGGCACTGGTCAATACCTGGGGAAGCTACTCCTACGGACCCTAGGCTTAAGAGTTTTCACGATTTATAAGGACAGGTACTGACCTGATGACCCAGAGCTCCACAGTACATGCACAGTCACTTGGAATGTCTGTGCACGTGCTCCTCCTTGGTTAGTTTGACCCCATCAACCTGCATGGGCTCAGGGTCATCAGCCGAGAAGGTAGTGGGCGGGACCAACAGCAGACCCTGGTACCCAGGTGCCAGGCGGATCGACCTCCTCTCCTGGGTAGTCTCCTTGGTTCTCTTCTGGAACTAGAGATCAATTATCATGGCGAGGGAGATCAAAGCATCCAGGAAAGTCGGAACCTCACGACCTGCCAACTCATCTTTGAGGCCTTAGTCACACGGGCGTTTTTTCACGCGATTTGCGCATCGCATGACGGATGCGCATGCGCAAATCGCGTGACCGGCGCCGAAAAATCGGCCCAAAAATCGCCCGAAAATCTGCTCCTAGCCGCGTTTCATTAGAAACGGGCCGGAGCTGTCCAGCGCATTGCATTCAATGGAGCCGGCAATACAGCGGCTCCATTGAATGCAAGCGCTGCGGGCGTGCGCGGGGTTAATTGTCGGGAAGGGGTTAAATATATAACCCCTTACCTGCAATGCATCCTTAAATGTGAAAAAATAAAAAAAAAGGATGTACTCACCTGCTCCCGGCAGCTGGAGATCCCGGCGGTCGGCCTGCAGTGGGTGTGAAGGAGGTGTGACTCAGGCTTGCCCCTGATTGGCTCAGCGCTGAGCCAATCAGAAGCAAGTCTCAGTCACACCCATTCATGAATTCATGAATGGGTGTGACTGAGCTCAGCCTCTGATTGGCTCAGGCTGAGCCAATCAGGGGCAAGCCTGAGTCACACCTCCTTCACACCCACTGCAGGCCGACCGCCGGGATCTCCAGCTACCGGGAGCAGGTGAGAACATCCTTTTTTTTTATTTTTTCACATTTAAGGATGCATTGCAGGTAAGGGGTTATATATTTAACCCCTTCCCGACAATTAACTCCGCGCACGCCGGCAGCCCATTGCTTTCAATGGAGCGGCTGTATTGCCGCTCCATTGAATTCAATGGGCAAACATCGTTCTTCTCTGCCACAGCTGTTCCAGCTGTGGCAGAGAAGAATGATTTGTCTTCTATATGTTCTCAATGGGGTCGGCGCTGCTGCCGCCGGCCCCGTTGAGCGCATATAGAGAAGAGAACAGGAATCGCAGATCGCAGATAAGTGCGATCTGCGATTTCTGTTCTCTAATTTATCGGACGAGCGCATAAAAAGCGCTCATGTGTCCGATACCATTGCAAAGCAATGGTTTTAAAAAGTCGCCGGACGCATGCGCATGCGCAAATCGCGGCAATAAACGCCCGTGTGACTAAGCCCTGATATGACCCCTCAAGCCCTCCCAGAATGCTGCTACCATGACCTTATTGTTCCAACCCAACTCCAAAGCCAGGGTCCTAAACTTAATGGCGTATTGCCCCATGGGGAGATTATTCTGCTGTAGATGCAACAGGGAGAAGGTGGCTGAAGTACTACGCCCTAGTTGATCAAAGTCCCTCAGAAATGTCTCTACAAACAATGTTAGGTCATTAATCACTGGATTGTCTCTCTCCCAGAGGGGGTTAATCCAGGCCAGGTGAGACATCACGAATGCCACTTTGGCATGATCCATGAGAGACAGATGCGGCAGCAGTTCAAAGTGCAACGAACACTGGTTGATGAACCCACAGCATAATCTGGGGTCTCCCTTGGCAGACAGAAAAGAGCCTGAACTGGTCACAGAAACTGACTGGAAGAACAGAGCGTGAGTTGGGAAGACTGTGGTACCCCTATGTCAGATGATATGGAGTTCAGGTGAGCATTCAGATTGTATAAATATCACAGGATCTGTTCTTGGCGATCTCATTGCTTTACCAATTCCGGAAATAAATCTGAGATACCTCCACAGGTGGGGTTTGCGGAGTACATGGCCTCAGAATACTGTTAGGGATTTAGAATGTGGACCCACTGGACTAACCTCCCAGACCTGGCTTTTAGACCACACCTGGTATGGCTAGCAGCTGACCCCAGTAAATGGGGGTAGAGAAGTAGGGAAATCCCAGATGGGTAACTTGCCCTCAGGTAAGCTGGAAAAAGGGAAGATCCCTGCCTACAAGCAGGGTGATCGTCCTGATAAGAGCGACCCCGTGCTGGAACCTCAGTGCTAACTATCCCTGACAAGACACAGGAACAATGAAGAGAACACAGGACACATAGAACAGAACTGACTTATGAAGGAAAGGGGAGCACAGACTGGACAGAGACACGCAAAGCCAAAAGCATAAAGCAATGGACATGCAAAAATAAACAGACGCAGGAAAGGGTTGAGGATAAAACAGACAAGAGATCAGGAACAGGCGACCTAGAAATGCAGAGTGTGAAAGATAAAACATAGGAGTTTGAGGTAGAGAGAAATGACTCACCAAAGTAACACTCGCTCACTTATATATAATGGGTAGAGCTACATATATATATTTAAAATTAAATGTATGCGTGTCTGTATGCGTGTCTGTTTGCCCTTTATGCGCTACTACACCATTCATCTGATCGCCATGAAACTTTAGGAAGTTGTTGAGTACACCCCTGGGAAGATTAAAGGCATAGTACAACTATCCTATGATAAATGGTGCGCGTGCGAGCGTCGTCGGCAGTTACGAACCCCCCACGTAGATCGTTCGATTTCCATCATTGCCACTAATTCTCTCACTTCCCGATGTCGTAGAAGCATGGAATTTGGCACGGGCATTGATTATGTCATAAAAAGGAAAAGCTAATAAGTCCCAACTTGATTATTCAATTCTAAGCGCCAAAGAATTAGTGTCCAAATTTTAGGTACGGAATCTAATTTTCTCGCTTCCAATGTCATAGAAACTTGAAATTTGGCACAAGCATTGATTATGTCATAAATAGGAAAATCAAATGGGTCTTAACTCGATTATTCAATTCTAAGCGCCAAAGAATTAGTGTCCAAATTTTTCGTACGGAATCTAATTCTCTCACTTCCCAATGTCATAGAAACTTGAAATTTGGCACGAGCATTGATTATGTCAAAAATAGGAAAAGTTAATGGGTCCCAACTCGATTATTCAATTCTAAGTGCCAAAGAATTAGCATCCAAATTTTACATACGGAATCTAATTCTCTCACTTTCCAATTTCATAGAAACTTGAAATTTGGCAAGAGCATTGATTATGTCATAAATAGGAAAAGTTAATAGGTCCCAACTCGATTATTCCATTCTAAGCGCCAAAGAATTAGCGTCCAAATTTTACGTGCCGAATCTAATTCTCTCACTTTTCAATGTCATAGAAACTTGAAATTTGGCATGAGCATTGATTATGTCATAAATAGGAAAAGTTACTAGGTCCCAACTCGATTTTTCAATTCTAAACGCCAAAGAAGTAGCGTCCAAATTTTACGTACGGAATCTAATTCTCTCACTTTTCAATGTCATAGAAACTTGAAATTTGGCACGAGCATTGATTATATCATAACTAGGCAAAGTTATTGGGTCCCAACTCGATTATTCAGTTCTAAATGCAAAAGAATTAGTGTCCAACTTTTACATACGGAATCTAATTCTCTCACTTCCCGATGTAATTTGGCACGAGCATTGATTATATCATAAATAGGAAAAGTTAATGGGTCCTAACTAGAGATGAGCGAGCGTAATCGGCCACGCCCCCTTTTTTGCCCGGGTACCGCGATTTTCGAGTACTTCCGTACTCGGGCGAAAAGATTCGGGGGGGGGGGGTGAGTGGGGGGTTGCAGCGGGGAGTGGGGGGGGGAGAGGGAAAGAGAGAGGGCTCCCCCCTGTTCCCCACTGCTACCCCCTGTGCCGCCACGCCTCCCCCACCCCCCGGCGCCCCCCGAATCTTTTCACACGATTACTGAAGTACTCGAAAATCGCGGTGCTCGATCGAGTAATTACTCGAAAAGAGTACGTTCGCTCATCTCTAGTCCTAACTCGATTATTCAATTCTAAGCGCAAAAGAATTAGCGTCCAAATTTTATGTATGGAATCTAATTCTTTCACTTCCCAATGTCATGGAAACCTGAAATTTGGCACGAGCATTAATTATGTCAAAAATAGGATAAGTTAATGGGTCCCAACTCGATTATTCAATTCTAAGCGCAAAAGAAATAGCGTCCAAATTTTACGTACTAAATCTAATTCTCTCACTTCCTGATGTCATCTATATATAAAAATGAATGTATATCTGTCTGTCCTTTATGCATTACTACACAATTCATCCAATCACCATGAAACTTTGGGAAGTTGTTGAGTACACTCCTGGGAAGATTACTGGCATAGTACAACTATCCTACGATAGGTGGCGCGCGTGCAGTTATGCCCCCCAGACAAAGATCATTTGATTTCCATCTCAAGCACAAAAGCAAACGGCATTATGAGTAACGGGATGCGTGTTTAACTACAAAATGATGCATCCGCCGAACGTTTCGCAAGACAATTGCTGCATATTGAGAATGCTGAGGTAAAATGAAAGCTGTGCTGTGATTGGTTGCTATTTCTTAAACTGCTGAGGCAACATGAAAGCTGTGCTGTGATTGGCTGTTATTTATTATACTGCTGAGGCAACATGAAAGCTGTGCTGTGATTGGTTTCTACTTCTTATACTACTGAGGTGACATGAAAGCTGTGCTGTGATTGGTTGCTATATATTATACCACTGAGGTAAAATGAATGCTGCGCTGTGATTGGTTGCTATTTTTTATATTGCTGAGGCAGAATAAAAGTTGCGCTGTGATTGGTTGTTATTTCTCTTACTGCTGAGGTAACATGAAAGCTGCGCTGTGATTGGTTGTTATATTTTATGCTGCTGAGGTAACATGTAAGCTGCGCTCCGATTGGGTGTTATATATTATAAAGCTGAGGTAACAAGTAAGCCGCGCTGCGATTGGTTGTTATATATTATACCACTGAGGTAACATGAAAGCTGCGCTGTGATTGGTTGTTATCTAGATATATAAAATCGAATGTATGTATGTCTGTCTGTCTTCGCAGCAACGCGCGACAGGTAAGCTAGTAATGAATAAAAGTAATCCCCGGAGTGGCCCTTTAAGTTTGCTCAAGTGGCTTCTATAGCATACCTATCTCCTGCTATGTCGAACTGCCAGGACACTGAAAAACAAATGACACTTCAACAGAAATAACTCGTGCCACCGCACAGGCGAGTGCAACCCCTTAGAGAGGATCTACATTAATAGGAGATTATGTGCTTAGAGCGAAGGCTAATTTAGCTAGTTAATTTCTCTGTATGCACCTGGCATTATGGCATCTAACCCAAGATTTTCTAATTTTGAAAGGATAAATAAAGTCTGTGACCAAATTCCCCTTCCTCCATTTAGTTTTCTGCATTTCATGAGAAGATTCCCAAGCAGAAAACGTGAAACCTTTTTGCCGACATACATTTTTTATAATGTAAAACGAATATGATCATTCTGAAGTCTGTGAAATAGCTGATCGTGTTTTGCTCATTTCTTTTTAAAGCGCTCCAATCCTGTTCTAATTGCTGGAACAAATCTGCAAATATTCCATCTTCCTAATGTAAACACTGTAATGTATTTGTGTCCCTGTGGGAAACGCACAGATCTTCCCATCCCTGCTAGATACAGCCGGCTGCTAAAGCAGCAGAATAAAAGCACCAGAAGAATAAAACATGTATATATGTATAACATGGCGTAGATATGCTCATATGTGACAGCTGCAGCAGTTCTACCATACTATATTATTGAATACCGAGCTTACCGTATTGCAGGATAGCTCAGTGCTCATCTATACTTTAATTAGTAGCAAAGGATAAAATGCATTGCAAAATCAAGCTGTAATGAAAATATTGTCAGCCTCGTATTGCCACTGAACATGTTCTGGGATCCAGATTCTAAGCATTCACCTATGAAGGTTATCACTAGAGAATATATAGCTGCCTCCATCTAGTTCAAGGGCATAGCCTTCATATGAAAAGCACAGAGATAACTGCCTGAGGCATTGCTTATCTCCAAGTGCTAAAATTAAAGCCAACATATGCTTCATAATTAATATATTACACTCAGCTAAGTAAAAAAGCTCCTTTGAATACAATACTTATCAGAGTTACTTCGTTAGTATAAAATGTCAATTAAATAAAATATACTGTAAGGATCAGTGAAGAAAATGTATTCATCTTACCCTTTCACAATCTGAAGATGCGGCCAATTTCGTTATCAGGGACAGCATATTTTTAAAAAAATTTTGCCTCAATGTTTGATCACCTTTATTCAATAAAAATAATTTTAGTGGAAAAAATGTTCTTTTCTAGTTTATGTGACTTTTATTGACTGCGTTAGGGCAGAGTTCAGGATTTCTGTCTCTCTGCTCTGTTTTTTGGAGAAAAGCTGAAATGAAACGGAAAAAAAACCTGATGTTTTTTTCCCCATTGATTTTAATGGGATTTCAAAAATCTGGAAAGCAAACAAAAAGACTTCAATTTGCTTCCATTCTGTTAGGTTTCAGTTTTTTTGAATGGAAAAATATCATTGCGAACTGCGCTATTTTTCCATTAAAAAAATGGAAACTTGATGGAACAGAAGCAAACTCAAGCCTTTCCATTTACTTTCCATTTTTTTGAATAGCCTATTGGGATCAATGGGGGAAAAAAACACCAGTTTTTTTTCTGTTGTATTTCAGTGTCTCTCTTTAAAACACTGAGCAGAGAGATGAAAACCCTGAACTCCGCCCTAACGCAGCTGTGCAAGCAGCCTTACTGCTTTTCTTTTTTTTCCACTAGGGATATTTTGCTGATAATTTTTTGTTTTTAAATAATTATGCATAGAACCACCTATGTATTTCAATGAATCATCAGTGCAAAACTGCCAAGTATCTATAGTTTTAGACCCTTCCCAATGAGCATTGACTACAAAGTATCACACTTTGTAGAAAAAAATGAAAAAAAGGTTTGGTACCGTGTCACCAGTAGAGCAATGTGTGATTGTTCTTGGGGGGAGAAACCAAGTGATCTTGTAGATACGATACCTTTTAATGGCTTACAAAAATACATGATGTTACAGCAAGCTTTCAGGGATATCGCCCCCTTCCTCAGGCTTATGCGCCATCCAAACTAGTTTCATTCATTAGCCTGACAAAGGGGGTGAGATATCCCCGGAAGCTTGCTGTAACATCATGTATTTTTGTTAGCCATTAAAAGGTATCATATCTACAAGTTTACTTTGTTTCTCTCACTGAGAACAATCACACACACTTTGTAGTGTTCAGTTTCATTGACAGCGGAAATAGTAAAAGTTCTCAATTTACACATTTTTAAGAAGTATAACAGCAGAATGGTGCGATTCTCTTTCTTGAGCAAAACCGATTTGTCAGTAACCAGGCTTTGTGTGCCTTTATTTAATAAAGAAAGCACCTGTGAAATCCGCACTTCCAATTTCATATTCTTATTTGAAAAATCGTTTTGCCAATGAGCTCTTGGGGAATTCTTTAACACCGGAGGTTCACTTACATCTCTTCCTAACACTGTGGATATTTACTCAATGTGCTCAATAAAAGGCATGAATGGTGCAACTATTTATGTGCTATTAGTTTAGTTAGATTGTGTGCGTCTTCAGTTGTGATGTAGATATCAGACCACATTTTAATAGTAATCAATGCAGAAATCAAGGTCATTCCAAAAGGTTCAACAACATTTTGGTTCAGTTCTATGTAATATATCATTCTCTAGATTTGCAACATATCATTACCACTAATTTGGTAGTATATCGTCCTCTAATTTTGCAGCGCTCGTCTTTTTTTCTTATCATGTCTCCACCCCTTCTTGGTGTGTACCACAAAGGCATCGCCCAAGCAGCCAGTAAAAGAGAATGAAGTTATCGTAATTCACTGTGATATATAGACAGTTTTTTTTACTCTTCATTGATTAGAGTGGCTTGGTTGGCAATGTATCAAAGTGAATTAACCTGACAACATTGATAAGTCCACAGTGTCTGCATGCTGCTAAAGTTGTAGCTGTGTTCTCATTAAGATGCATCAGGCACAACAGTGACTTTGGGTGCCTGTACCCAGCAACAGCGATGTAAAGAACTATTTTTTCTTATCTATATAGTTTATGAATAATGCTGTAGATACTAATTAAGGCAGATCAATGGGTAGAAGGAGCGATAGATTGTAAATGTATAACAAGCAGATTTACATGACACTCAGGGTATCTTTACATGAGGCAAAATCGCTGTGGGCATTCTGCAACAGAATAACTGTAGCAATTCCGCTGGAAATCTGCTACGTTTAAATCCATGCCTAAATGGGGCAGATTTGGCCTCATTTTAAATTGCGTAAAAGCTGCAAAATGTAGTCCTTGTATTTCACAATACCACAGCGTAAATCTTCAGCGTAATTAGACATTCTGTGTATTTAGAGTCTGCGGTGTTTTTGAAAAATGCTGCAGATTTGTTGGCAGGAAATGTGGAAAGAGGCTTTTTAAATCCCCTCCATATGGCATAGGGCTCATTCAGACGAGCGTGTTTATATGCGTACAATCGTGCGTACGTCTAGTAGAACCATTGGTTCCCTATGCTGTATTCACATGCCTGTGTTTTACAGGCATGCAAATGCGCGTACCTGCAAAACATAGGACATGTGTGCAGGCATAGGTCCACGCTGCTCATAAATATTCCCTGCAGGGAGTCCCCTTGTCACTGTAATGATGGCACTCCCCACAGTAAAGAATCCCCTGCCACAGCTCTCTCAGCTGTGACAGCTTTGCAGAGGATCGCAATGTTTTCCCATTGCTTTTAATGGGACCGGCGCTGCTGCAGTTCCATTAAAAGCAATGGGATGCAGGCAACCACTGCAGTGATTTTCGGGGAAGGGCTTTAAATATAAGCCCTTCCCTGAAAAATCATCATTGGCTTGTGAAAAAAATATATATACTCAACACTGTCTGGGCTCAGGCACGTCTTCTTTGCTTGATCCCCAGCAGTGTAGTGAAGTTCTTTCAGCAGGCGGGGATTTAAAATCCCCGCCTGCTGAAAGGACTGTATCCGATTGGCTGAGCACTCAACCAATCACAGGCATCGCTCAGTCATTCATTGATTGACAGCTGAGCGCTGTCTGTGATTGATCACAGCGCTCAGCCAATCACAGGCAGTGCTTGGCTATTCATTGAATTCAATGGGGCCACGGTGTAAATCCACAATCGTCTGAACGAGGTCTGATGAAAATGTGCAGCACACTTTAGTGTTATGGTACCTTGTACTAGCACAATACATGAATAGTATGCTAATATAATGTGACTGGCTGCACCAAGTGCTCTATGGATTAGCACAATTTGATGTTTTGTGAGAGTGCAGAGTCCTGCTGTTCACAAAATCTGATGTTCATGCTTTGCTTCCTTTGTAAGGTATTTGCTGTTACAGCTGGGACTGCATGTCTAATTCTAAAATTGCAATTTCTCTTTGTTAAAACATGATGCAGCTGCTGTGCCATATGAATAAAGTGAGTTTTCTCTTGGTACAAACTCAGTTTACATTGCATGGAGCTTGTATCGATTCAATTACAAATGCTACAACGGGTTTTCCCCATATACTGTGCTGAGCTACAAAACAGCAGATTTTGTAAATGGATATCTCTGTCTGGTTGTATTATAAACAGAGTTTTTAATCTTCTGAATTGTACTACATTGACAAAAATAACTCATGATGATGCATTTGAAGGGATTTTCCAATCTTCAGAATGGGTCATCAATAGTGGATTGGTCGGGCCCGCCACTTGAGACTCTGGCCGATCAGCTGATTGGGCACCCCCTGTTAGCACTGCAATACTTAGGGGTTGGAGCAGAAGCCAATGCTCTGACCCCTGTGTAGCAGCTCGCGCTTATAACTGAAGGTGTAACTTCCATTAATTTCAATGAGACCCCAGCCTGTAGTTACAAGGGACAGCGCCTACACAGAGGTCGGAGCAGAAGCAGTTTCCACTCCAATCCCTGTGTGTAGTGGCACCGACAGTGGGCACCTACTCAGTTGATCAATTATTGATGACCTACCCTAAGGATAGGACATCAATAGTACTTTGTGTGGAAAACCCCTTTAACCTTTATTAACCTTATAATTAACCTTATTTTGGACCATAATGACCAACCATTTCTTTTTTTTTAGCTTTTTGATTGTCACATTACAAGAGCTATAACTTTTTATATTTCTCACTGCCATAGCAGTATGAAACCTGTTTTTTTCAGATAAGTTGCATTTTTTAATTCGACCATTTAAGGTATATATAAAGTACTAGTGATTATTAGGAAATTATAGTACCAGTTTTTTTGGTGACACAATGCATCACACAGCTCTGCTACATGCACATCACACACAGCTCTGCTACAAGCATGTCACACCCTCAGCTCTGCTACATTGCTCTCGGATATGAGCTGCAAGTGATTTACAAATTCAGCGAGTGGCTGAGGTGAAACCGTGGCTCGGCGCTGTGTCATGTAAGCTGCATGAGCTTCACGGCAGTGTTGAGCCCTCTGTGGTAACATGTTTGCATGACAGCAACGGTGTGTTTCAACACTGGACAACCTTGACGATAAGATGAAGGCTGGACTGGTGTTGGCGGCATTAGCACTTGAGATGACATGATATCACATTCAGGAGATGTGAAGAAGATAGTGGTGAAGGACTATGCTTCAATGTTGTTGGTTAATATGCACCGCCAGCTATGTATGTGGACATTTGTGAGGTGGCATTTATTGGAGTCTCCACACAGGTGTGCAGCTACAAACTGCCAGACTGAGTACTGCTGTATCCATAGCAACTGAGTCCACTGAGGTTTGTGGGAGATGTAGTCCAGCCATAATCCCTCGTTCAGCTCAGAGACCATGACGGTCACCAGAGACCTAACTTACAGCTCCTGGGCCCCAATGTAAAACCTTTAACTGGCCCCTTCAACTATAATGCTTTATTCATAGTACTGGGCTCCTTATATGGAGAAGGGAGGCCTTATGGGCCCCCTAAGGCTCCTGGGACCGGTTGCAACCGCATCCCCTATAGATACGCTAGTGACAGTGACATCATCACAGGTCCTGTCAGCACACGAGCTATGTATATGTAAATTTGTGAGGTGTCATTTATTGGAGTCTCCACACAGGTGTGCAGTTGTATCACAAGCAGGTACAGACTTGCAGACTGAGTACTGCTGTATTCATTGCAACTAAAGCCGCAGGTGTTTGAGGGGGATGCAGTCTGCCCATAATTCCTCATTCAATGCAGAAGGAGGATAAAGAACCTCTAATCACATCCCGATCATGTGATCAGGGGGTGGAGCTAAGAGACGGTACCTGACATCACAGGTGCTGTCAAGCTCTGCATGTAACTCACACACACAGGGATTGACAGACAAGTGGTCGTTAGTACTTTGATTGTATAGGTTTTATTATCTTTTGTGGAGGAGGGAATGGCATATACCAACAATTCTGCCATTGTTTTTGAATAATGTTTTTACAGTGTTCACTGTGAAGTGTAAATAACATTATACATTTATTAATCATGATATAATTACAGTGATACATTATTTATACAGATTGTTTATGCTTCTCCACGTTTGCACAGTTGCTGCATTCCAAGGCCCTCAACATGTGTATATTTCCTTCATTTCTGCGGGAACAATGGTAGTGTTCAGGGGTATCGTATTGGGGAACATAACTCTATATGGCTGATTTTTTTACGAGGGAGGATAAGTAAAAAAATAGCAGCATTTCTGACAATGATTTTTGCCTTTTTTTGTGGCAGTCACTGTATTGGATAAAATAGGTGACAATTACACAACTTGGGTCACTACAGATGTGGCTATATCAATTACGTGGATTATTGCATTTGTTTCAGGACTTCCAAAATAATGACCTTTCTAAGGTTCACAGGGTTCGTCATTTTGTCGCAATGTAGGCATGTCAAAAAATCGCATCTAAAAGAACCCATGGATTCCTTCAGACAAAAGATTTTTGGTGCACCTAAAAAATTGTGCATAAAAAAAAAAGCACAATAGGTGTGTTTTTTTAACCCCTTCCCGCTCCAGGGCGTAAGTTTACGTCCTGGGAGCGGGGTACTTCCCGCAACAGGGCGTAAACTTACATCCTGGTGATATCGTGGGATCACATATGATCCCACGCTATCCCACAGCGGGAGCCGGCTGTCAATCCTGTAGAGCCAATGCCTATAATCGCTGTATAAGCTTATCACAGCGATCATCAGGGTAGTGTTCTAAGTCCCCCAGAGGGACACAAATGTTGTAAAAAAAAAGGTTTAAAAAATTAATTAAAAAAACGTAAAAAAAGTTAAAAAAAAACACTTTTTTAATGCTTTTTCTCATATTAGCATAAAAAAAGGTAAAAAAAAATTAAAACCCCACATATTTGGTATTGTCACGTCCGTAACGAAGCATACAATAAGTTGCACATGCTTTTGACTGTGCATGGAAAAAAGCGTAAAAAAACACTAATAAACTCAGGCAAAATGCAAATTTTTAGAATTTTACCTCACTAAAAACGCAATAAAAGTGATCATGTACCCCAAAATGGTACCAATAAAAACAACAGCTCGTCTCAAAAAAAAAAAAAGCCCTCATAGAGCTCCGTACATAAAAAATTAAAAAGTTACAGGACTTTGAATGCAGCGATTTAGAAAAAAAAAAGATTTCCAAAAAAAGGGTTTTTATTGCAGAAAAGTGGAAAAACCTAAAAAAATGTAAGAATTTTGGTATCATTGTAACCGTACAGACCCGCAGAAAAAATGGATTGTCTTATTTATGCTGCATGATTAACGCTGTAAAAGAAAAAAATCTCTGGCAGAATTGATGCGTTTTCTCTCCCTGCTATCATAAAAAAAAAAATAAAAGTTTTACAATATAGTCTATGTATTCAAAAATGGCGCCGATAAAAACTACAGTTCACCACGCAAAAAACAAGCCCTTATTTGGCCGCGTCCACGGAAAAATGAAAAAAATTATGACTTTTGATAAATGGTAAATTGCGATTTTGTGCGATATCGATTTTAACATTACAAGTCCCATAGACCCCTGCAGAAAAAAAATGCTGCGAATTTCGCAGGGAAAAAAAAACGCCAGTGGGTGGGCGCCCTTAAGCCCAAAATAGGCCATGTCATTAAGGGGTTAACGCCAATCTTTCTCTCGCATCAATAGATAGGACTTGTCCTATCTTTTGATGACACATTGCAAGAGGCTCCAATAGACTCCTATGTGAATCTATGTGAATCGGCCCGCAAAGGAAGAAGGAGTGGCATACTTGCAAATGCTAACCGCTACGTGCTGGCAGCTAGTATTCATTCACGTGTTTTAACTCTAAGATAGCTGCAATGTTTTAGTACGGCTATCTGAGCATTAAAATGACGCCCAAGTGAAATTGGCTAAGGGTATATGCAAACGGCCAATTAAAATGTTGCACCTGATATTTTTGGGCACAACTCACATTGGACGGCACACAGACATCCTGTCCTGGTGCTGTCCGATGTGCTGGACAATGCACATTGACATGTGCTATGCTCATCTGAATTGGACAAGAAATGCTGCGATTTTGTACCTAAGGGGGGGGGGAACTTTTTTTTTTACATTTTTATTTGTCATTCTTTTTATTTTACAGTCCCAGTCGGTGGATTTGGACAGGCAATCTTCATATCACTGGTATAATATACTACAAACCTATGTGCTACAATTATATATATATATATTGCACCACTGGAAACAGCATGCAGGACGAAGAATAGAAATATCAGAAGGAACATACTTATTAATACATATTCAAAAAGATTTATTCATAGAAAAATAAAAACATGTACGCAGGCAGAAGAAGAGTAGAATCAGACAGGAAAACCTTCATGCTTGTGTAAAAGTGAGAAGTGGGTTTTTCCTCTTTTTGCACTTGCAGCTCATGCTATTTATATATATATTGATTGCACTATATAATTTTTGGCATTTATGTACTCATATATTTAATTATTATCCTATTATTGCTTTATGTATATATATCTCTTTGAGCACTCGCACTTTCATATTTGAATTTGAAATATGAATTTCTATGTGTGTTTGTAGGGTCCCTAGGAGTTTCAGTTTTGGTAGTCAAATCAGATAGTTTTACACATGCATGAGGGTTTTCCTGCCTGATTTTACTCTTCTTCTGCCTGCGTAAATGCTTTTATTTTTGTATGAATAAATCTTTTAAAATATGTATTAATCTACTATCTTCCTTCTGATATTACTATTTCTTGTCCATTGTGCTGTTTCCATTTATGCAGCATTTGATACATGTATTGGACTGTTTGTTTGAATTGATTCTATAGTAGAGATGAGCGAGCGTACTCGGAAAAGCACTACTCGCTCGAGTAATTTGCTTTATCCGAGTATCGCTGTGCTCGTCCCTGAAGATTCGGGTGCCGGCACGGAGCGGGGAGCTGCAGGGGAGAGCGGGGAGGAATGGAGGTAAGATCTTTCTCTCCCTCTCTCCCGCCCGCTCTCCCCTGCTCCCCGCTGCGACTCACCTGTCAGCCGCAGCGGCACCCGAATCTTCAGGGACGAGCACAGCGATACTCGGATAAAGCACATTACTCGAGCGAGTAGTGCTTATCCGAGTACGCTCGCTCATCTCTATTCTATAGGTTACTAAACTAATATATATATATGCAGTATATGTATGTATACACAAATATCTCTCTCTCTATATATCTAGAGATATATAGACAGAGAGTTGGGGTCCCACTTCTGAACTTTGGTATGGGGCCCCATCATTTCTTTGTATGCCCCTGCCTCCTGCACAAGTTTCTGTGTAGCCTTGGGTTAACTGTAAAGAAAAACAATTGAATCTGCATCGTCGCATTCTAAGGCCTCATGTCCACGGGTATAATTGAATTGCGGAATCCGCGTGGGTCACCCGTGTGGATGATCCGCAGTTCCATATGCCCAAAGACTATCATTGGGCATCTGCAGGTAGTTAAATAATATAACAATCTATGGCAAAATGCTTTTTCCTCTATGTGAGCGGAAATCAATTGCGATTTTCCTCTCAGGTAGGAAAAATTCTCAGCATGCTCCGTTTTTCTGTAGATCCAGCAGAGACGGCTTCCATTGACGTCGATGGAAGCCGTCCGGTCTGCTGCACACCCGCAGCTGACACTGCGGACGTGCCGCGGATCTGTGAGAAAACAGGAGATTTAAAAAAAGAAAAAATGCACTACGCGCAGAAGAAAGAAGCTCCGGCAGCGATGGAGGAGATCCGCACTGCGTCCAAACAGGTGAGTGAATGTATTTTTTGTCTCATGTCTGCGGGCACAGGTGGAATCCGCTGCGGGATTCCACATTCAGAATCCATGCGTGCCCATGGACATGAGGCCTAAGACCCATAAGATTTCTATTTTTCCAGCAGCAGTTCCATGTGGGGGCTTGATTTTTGTGGGAAGAGTTGCAGTTCTTATTGGTACTTTTGGACTGCTTTTTATTGTGTTTTTGGGTGGTGACAAAAGAAAAATAGGAATTTTGGCATTATTTAAAAAAAAAATATTTTTATGGCATTCATCGTGTGTGATACATAACTAAATATTTTCATTGTCTGGGTCATTATGAACGCGGTAATACCTATTCTGTGTTGCATTTTTGGGGGGTATTTTATTCATTTAAAATGGGTTTTGTGGTTAAAATGTGTATTGTTTTTTAATGTTTTTTTTTTTTTAAATGACATTTTTTAAAACTTTTTTTGACACTATTTATTAGTCCACGAAGAAGGCTTGAACATGTGATCATTCGATTATTTGGATAGTACAATGCATAACTTATGTAGTGCATTCTACTAAGCCTATGACAGCAGCCTATTAGACTCTGCTGTGAGCGGGGTTTAATAGTCTGAGTTACATAGCAGAAGTGGAGGCCTTTTTTAGGCTTCCAGTTGCCATAGGAACCCATTAGTACCTTACAATCACACTGCGGGGAAATAGGAGGGGTGATAGAAAGACTTCCCTCCCTGTTATCTACTTACATGCTGCAGTTACCATCACTTGTGGCATGTATGGGGTTAAACTGCCAGGATTACGAGGTTTCTCTGCTCTTGGCAGTTAGAGCAGGAGCCTGGCTGTCAGTAGTCAACCGAGCTACCACCTTAAAAAGATGTATCCGCCAGTTTCAAGCCCATTAGTGTGGTAAAAAGTAAAAAGGCGTATTGGCTGTCACTAAGAGGTTAAAAGAGGAATCGTGTAATTTGTCTTTTTTTCATTTCAGCAAAGGAAGGATTGCATAACAGATTACATTGCACTGAAACAGCATTTACTATAGAGACAGAGAGTTGGAACAAGCTATTCATGCGTCCTTTTAAAATAGAATCCTATGTGGATTTTCATATTAAATACCATAATTTGTAAGAAAAAAAAGGGGGGAAAGAGAAAGCCTTAAGTTTAATTAGGGGCTTAAATCAAGAGATTTACAATCTCCTTACAATTAACTGCATGTTTATTTCCAAAACAATTAAAGATGCTTCCCTCCTGAACATGAAATGCTTCTTTAATTTTAAATCAATCTATTCACTCATGCAAAGACAACAGCCTCACCCCTTCAGCTCAGATAGACACATGGATGTCATCCAGAGGGATAGCCTTACGTTGTTTGACATCTGCCAGCCACATCTGTGTTCCTTTGGAAAGTCTGAGGTTCACACATTTGGAGCGCAGCATACTTAGCCTAGATTTGTGTTCTCCTGAGGATCAACCCTCTCGCTGCCAAACACGTCTGGCAAAAGCATTAAGCCGAGCAGAGGAAGAATGACTTTACAAAGGGATAAACACCACATAGCATTGGACTCACCACAGAACGGACCAGACACAAGTCTAAGTTACATTTAGAGATATTTTCATTTTCAACATAAAATAAACAGTGTTGATTTATCCAAATTCGTCTTGTCAATCATTCTATTTGGCCGTTTATTTGGTGTATTTGTTTCTGGAAAAGTTGGGTTACAACTAACAGGGCTACCACTCTAGTTATTGCAGAAGTTGCCTAATAACTTTGTTATCAATCTAATTTTATTGAGTACATCTCAAATTGGCGATACAGGTTACAAAACTTCAGGTTAAAAGACCTGGAAGAGGCAACATAAAGTGGGAGACGCAGGCCCCTATCAGAAGGTATGAATGTAATTATGTGTTAACTAGAGATGAGCGAACGTACTCGTCCGAGCTTGATACTCGTTCGAGTATTAGCGTGTTCGAGATGCTCGTTACTCGTAACGAGTACCACGCGATGTTCGGGTTACTTTCACTTCCTTCCCTGAGACGTTAGCGCGCTTTTCTGGCCAATTGAAAGACAGGGAAGGCATTACAACTTCCCCCTGCGACGTTCAAGCCCTATACCACCCCCCTGCAGTGAGTGGCTGGCGAGATCAGGTGTCACCCAAGTATAAAAATCGGCCCCTCCCGCGGCTCGCCACTGATGCGTTCTGACATAGAGGAGGGAAAGTGCTATCTTGTTGGAGCTGCTATAGGGAGAGCGTTAGGAGTATTTTAGGCTTCAAGAACCCCAACGGTCCTTCTTAGGGCCACATCTAACCGTCTGCAGTACTGTGGAGGCTGCTTTTTGCAGTGTTGCACTTTTTTTTTTTTTTGGTATATCGGCCGTGCAGAGCATTGCGCCCTGCAGTAATACTCCAGGGCCAGAAGCGCTTAGGCAGGGACAGAAGACATATTGATTGAATACAGGCAGTGGGCCTTTGCAAAAAAATTTGTGGAAAAAAATCTATTTGGGCTGCCTGTGAGTGTATTCAGTGTTCTGGGTCTGTGCTGGGTGTAGTAGTTCTCCAAATTCATACGCAGCCAGCTAAGTGTTACAGGAGGCTTGCGCAAAATTATTTCCTGGCTCTGTCTGGGCTGTGAAATCACCGCTGTATTGCAGTTCACAGTGCAACACTCTGCAGTTCTGTGACATACCCTAGGGCCAGAAGTGCTTAGGCAGGGACAGAAGACATATTGATTGAATATAGGCAGTGGGCCTTTGCAAAAAAATTTGTGGAAAAAAATCTATTTCGGCTGCCTGTGAGTGTCCTCAGTGTTCTGGGTCTGTGCTGGGTGTAGTAGTTCTCCAAATTCATACGCAGCCAGCTGAGTGTTACAGCAGGCTTGCGCAAAATTATTTCCTGGCGTTCCGTAAGCGAAGTCAGCCTCCAACCACAGGCCAACAAGCAGCACATTTAATTACAGCGTTCTGTTTCTGCACTACTGGTAATACAGCATGCTGAGGGGTAGGGGTAGGCCTAGAGGACGTGGACGCGGGCGAGGACGCGGAGGCCCAAGTCAGGGTGTGGGTACAGGCCGAGCCAGTGCGGTGGCCCGGGGTAGAGGCAGGGCCAGACCGAATAATCCACCAACTGTTTCCCAAAGCGCCCCCTCGCGCCATGCCACCCTGTAGAGGTCAAGGTGCTCTACGGTGTGGCAGTTTTTCACAGAGACACCTGACGACCGACGCGCCAAGGTCAGCTGGGGAGGCACCACCACCAGCATGCGCAGGCATATGATGGCCAAGCACCCCACAAGGTGGGACGAAGGCCGTTCACCGCCTCCGGTTTGCACCACTGCCTCTCCCCCTGTGCCCCAACCTGCCACTGAGATCCAACCGCCCTCTGAGGACACAGGCACTACCGTCTCCTGGCCTGCACCCACACCCTCACCTCCGCTGTCCTCGGCCCCATCCAGCAATGTCTCTCAGCGCAGCGTCCAGACGTCGCCAGAAGTACGCCGCCACGCACCCGCATGCTCAAGCGTTAAACGTGCACATTGCCAAATTGATCAGCCTGGAGATGCTGCCGTATAGGCTTGTGGAAACGGAGGCTTTCAAAAGCATGATGGCGGCGGCGGCCCCGCGCTACTCGGTTCCCAGTCGCCACTACTTTTCCCGATGTGCCGTCCCAGGCCTGCATGACCACGTCTCCCGCAACATTGTACGCGCCCTCACCAACGCGGTTACTGCCAAGGTCCACTTAACAACAGACACGTGGACAAGCACAGGCGGGCAGGGCCACTATATCTCCCTGACGGCACATTGGGTGAATTTAGTGGAGGCTGGGACAGAGTCAGAGCCTGGGACCGCTCACGTCCTACCCACTCCCCGAATTGCGTGCCCCAGCTCGGTGGTGGTATCTGCGGCGGTGTATCCTTCCTCCACTAAACCACCCTCCTCCTCCTATGCAACCTCTGTCTCGCAATCAAGATGTGTCAGCAGCAGCACGTCGCCAGCAGTCGGTGTCGCGCGGTGTGGCAACACAGCGGTGGGCAAGCGTCAGCAGGCCGTGCTGAAACTACTCAGCTTAGGAGAGAAGAGTCAGACGGCCCACGAACTGCTGCAGGGTCTGACAGAGCAGACCGACCGCTGGCTTGCGCCGCTGAGCCTCCAACCGGGCATGGTCGTGTGTGACAACGGCCGTAACCTGGTGGCGGCTCTGCAGCTCGGCAGCCTCACGCACGTGCCATGCCTGGCCCATGTCTTTAATTTGGTGGTTCAGCGCTTTCTGAAAAGCTACCCACACTTGTCAGACCTGCTCGGAAAGGTGCGCCGGGTCAGCGCACATTTCTGCAACTCCAAGACGGACGCTGCCACCCTGCGGACCCTGCAACATCGGTTTCATCTGCCAGTGCACCGATTGCTGTGCGACGTGCCCACACAGTGGAACTCTACGCTCCACATGTTGGCCAGGCTCTATGAGCAGCGTAGAGCTATTGCGGAATACCAATTCCAACATGGGCGGCGTAGTGGGAGTCCGCCTCCTCAATTATTTACAGAAGAGTGGGCCTGGTTGGCAGCCATCTGCCAGGTCCTTGGAAACTTTAAGGAGTCTACCCAGATGCTGAGCGGGGATGCTGCAATCATTAGCGTCACCATTCCTCTGCTATGCCTCTTGAGAAGTTCCCTGCAAAGCATAAAGGCAGACGCTTTGCACTCGGAAACGGAGGCGGGGGAAGACAGTATGTCGCTGGATAGTCAGAGCACCCTCATGTCTATATCTCAGCGCGTTGAGGAGGAGGAGGAGGAGGAGGAGCATGAGGAGGAGGGGGAAGAGACAGCTTGGCCCACTGCTGAGGGTACAGATGCTGCTTGCCTGTCATCCTTTCAGCGTGTATGGCCAGAGGAGGAGGAGGAGGGGGAGGAGCATGAGGAGGAGGGGGAAGAGACAGCTTGGCCTACTGCTGAGGGTACACATGCTGCTTGCCTGTCATCCTTTCAGCGTGTATGGCCAGAGGAGGAGGAGGAGGATCCTGAAAGTGATCTTCCGAGTGAGGACAGCCATGTGTTGCGTACAGGTACCCTGGCACACATGGCTGACTTCATGTTAGGATGCCTTTCTCGTGACCCTCGCGTTGCACGCATTCTGGCCACTACGGATTACTGTGTACACACTGCTCGACCCACGGTATAAGGAGAGCCTTTCCACTCTCATTCCCGAAGAGGAAAGGGGTTCGAGAATGATGCTATACCACAGGGCGCTGGTGGACAAACTGATGGTAAACTTCCCATCCGACAGCGCTAGTGGCCGAAGGCGCATTTCCGCGGCCCAGGTAGCAGGGGAGGCGCAGAGATCAGGCAGCATGTACAGCGCAGGCAGGGGACCATTATCCAAGGCCTTTGCCAGCTTTATGGCTCCCCAGCAAGACTGTGTTACCGGTCCCCAGTCAAGGCTGAGTTAGCGGGAGCACTGTAAAAGGATGGTGAGGGAGTACGTAGCCGATCGCACGACCGTCCTCGGTGACGCCTCTGCCCCCTACAACTACTGGGTGTCGAAGCTGGACACGTGGCCTGAACTCGCGCTGTATGCCCTGGAGGTGCATGCTTGTCCTGCGGCTAGCGTCTTGTCAGAGAGTGTGTTTAGTGTGGCTGGGGGAATCATCACGGATAAGCGTACCCACCTGTCAACCGACAGTGCCGACAGGCTTACACTCATCAAGATGAACAAAGCCTGGATTTCCCCAGACTTCTCTTCTCCACCAACGGACAGCAGCGATACCTAAGCAATACGTAGGCTGCACCCGCGGATGGAAGCATTGTTCTCTATCACCATCTAAAACGGGGACCTTTTTGCTTCATCAATCTGTGTATAATATTCCTCCTCCTCCTCCTGCTCCTCCTCCTGAAACCTCACATAATCACGCCGAACGGGCAATTTTTCTTAGGCCCACAAGGCTCAGTCATATAATTTTTCTAAACAATTTTTATACATTTTAATGCTCATTAAAGCGTTGAAACTTTCACCTCAACCAATTTTTATATTTACTGGGCTGTCTCCAGGCCTAGTTACCAATTAAGCCACGTTAACCAAAGCGATTAATGGGTTTCACCTGCCCTCTTGGTTGGGCATGGTCAATTTTTCTCAGGTACATTAGTACTGTTGGTACACCAATTTTTGGGGGCCCTCGCCTACGGTGTAATCCAATTAATTTTTAGCCCACCTGCATTACAGCTGACGTTACATCAGCTGTGTTGGGCACTGCAATGGGATATATTTATGTACTGCCGGTGGGTTCCAGGGAGCCACCCATGCTGTGGGTCCACAGGGAGTTGTAACTGCATGTGTCCACTTCTAAAGAACCCCAGTCTGACTGGGGCATGCAGTGTGGGCCGAAGCCCACCTGCATTAAACATGACATTACCTCAGCTGTGATGGGCAATGCAATGGGATATATGTATGTACCGCCGGTGGGTTCCAGGGAGCCACCCATGCTGTGGGTCCACAGGGAGTTGTAACTGCATGTGTCCACTTCTAAAGAACCCCAGTCTGACTGGGGCATGCAGTGTGGGCCGAAGCCCACCTGCATTAAACATGACATTACCTCAGCTGTGATGGCCAATGCAATGGGATATATATATGTACCGCCGGTGGCTTTCTGGCACCCACCCATGCTGTCGGTCCACAGGGACTTCACAATAGGGAGTTGTACCTGCCTGTGTCTATGAATTAAAAACCCCGGTCAGGTTGGGGCATGCAGTGTGGGCCGAAGCCCACCTGCATTCAATCTGACGTTAGCTCTGCTGTCCAGGACACTGCAATGGGATACATTTATGTACAGCTGGTGGGTTCCAGGGAGCTACCCATGCTGTGGGTGCACACGGAATTCCCATTGCGGAGTTGTACCTGCCTGTGACTATTTATAAAAAAATGCGGTCTGACTGGGGCATGCAGACACTTTGACAGAATGAATAGTGTGTGGCACATAGGTTCCCCATTGCTATGCCCACGTGTGCAGCTCCAGATGGAGGTGGCACAGGATTAGATTTCTCATTGCTTCTGTACAGCATTGTGGACTATCGCCCCGCCCCTTTTAAAGAGGGTCGCTGCCTAGCCGTGCCAACCCTCTGCAGTGTGTGCCTGCGGTTCCTCTGGCAGACGCACTTATAAATAGACATGAGGGTGGCATGGCATGAGGGAAGCTGAAGGCTGGGCAGGAACAGTTTGGTGTGCGCTGTGGACACTGGGTCGTGGGGGGGGGGGGGGGGTTGGGCAGCATGTAACCCAGGAGAAGTGTCAGCGGAGTGTCATGCAGGCAGTGATTGTGCTTTGTTGGAGGTAGTGTGGTGCTTAGCTAAGGTATGCATTGCTAATGAGGGCTTTTCAGAAGTAAAAGTTGTTGGGAGGGGGGGGGGCACTCTTGCCGCTATTGTGGCTTAATAGTGGGACCTGGGAACTTGAGATGCAGCCCAACATGTAGCCCCTCGCCTGCCCTATCTGTTGCTGTGTCGTTCCCATCACTTTCTTGAATTGCCCAGATTTTCACAAACGAAAACCTTAGCGAGCATCGGTGATATACAAAAATGCTCGGGTCGCCCATTGACTTCAATGGGGTTCGTTATTCGAAACGAACCCTCGAGCATCGCAAAAAGTTCGTCTCGAGTAACGAGCACCCGAGCATTTTAGTGCTCGCTCATCTCTAGTGTTAACACAAAGTTGCAAATATATTTGTATTATGTAAACATACAAGGTCTACACTTTCCTGCAATATTAATATTTTTGATAAAGGACAAACAGAAATCAAAACATAAACAAATAAAGTAATAATGTAACCGAATAAGGCAGTCAGTTCTAAATGAATCTTTAATGAGTTTAAAATGGTAAAACTCGTTAGAGTAACACAGAAGCAGGGAATATAAAACGATACAATTAGACAGATTTATTTTCATAGAAGTAGTGACAACCCCTGTGGGATACATTATTGTGTTATACTGGCTGTAATGAAAAAAAGGGCAGAGTAGACGTTTTTGACAACTGGACATGTAAAAGGGTTTGTACAGGAATGTAACATAATGCCTGCCATCCATGCAGCCTACAGTAACCCATTGCAGGATGAGTGAGGGGCAATGTCAGGGGCAGTACAGCAGGTTAGGATAGAGCCTGAAGGTTAGGCAGATCATTCCAAAAATCATTCAAATAAACAAAAGTGAATGATAATCGTTCAGTTTAGATGCCAGCCAATGACTGAACAATGAACGAGAATCGTTTGCTTCTCATTCGTCATTGAGTTTCCGCCAGCATAAAAATCATCATTGGTTCGTTCAATTCTCATTGTGTTTAACCCATTTGGAACCAAGCACAGTAAATTTACGGCACTGGGTCGTGGTCCTTAAACCCAGCTGATTGTAAAAATACTGCGTGGGTTTAAAGCCTCTGCTTCTGCAATAAATTGGTAGCATGTTAGGTTGTCAGCTGTTAGTGACAGCTAAGAACCAGTGGGAGAAGACAGGAATGGTTTTTAACCCTTTCTGCCTTCTCCTTTCTCTAGTACACAGCACTCAATGAGCACTATGTACTAAAGAGTGAAAGTGAAAATCTTTCTTCCACTATGCGAGCTGGCTGCCACAGCAGAGCTGCAGGGTCCTTGAAAACCATGATCAGATATGCCAGTGACTATTATCAGTACAGGAGATGTTTCCCCTGTAACTACGGCTCCTATGCATACCCCAGCTGCAGTGGAAAAGTGTCAAATAAAAAAAAACATGTCCCCCAGAGGTCTTGTATGACGTCATGGGGGACATAGATATTAAAAAAAATAATTACAAACATAAGTTAAACAAAATTACAGAATAAAATAAAAATATATACATAAAAAAGAAAATAACTCAAAGCCAACGCCAACCAAAATTGTCCCCGTATGTGCCCTGTAATCCAAAACCATACATATGACATATCAAAATGTCCAAAACATAATAAGGAACGCATTTCTATACTTTATTTTAGCGTACATATACTAATTAAAAAAAATAACTATAAATGTTAAAAAAAATAATTTTTTTCTTTTTTAACCCCAATAAAAATAGCCCTATATGTCACAGAAAAAAAAAAACACAGCAAAAATAATTTTGGTAGCTGAAGGAAAAAAATAGGGCAGTTAAACCACTGGGTAAAATCCCTATAAAAGTGTGTGGTCCTTAAGGTGCAAAACAGCCTCGTCCTTAAGGGATTAAACACTGATCCCCAATGAGTTGCATTATTATAGCAATTTACAGGAAATTTAATGCGTTCCTTTTAGGCTGGATTTGTTGGTTATTTCTTTCAATTTAAGGGCAAAGTCAGACAAGCTTTTTTTTGCACGCACTTATGTGCGCAAAAATAAGTGTGTCTGATAGAACCAATGGTTTAATGGTTTCCAATGGTGTGTTCACATGTCTGTCTTTTACAGCACAAAATGTTGCACCTGCAAAAGATAGGATATCCATGCAGCAGCAAGTTCCGTGCTGCATGTAAAATATCCCCACGGGGAGTCCCCTAATCACCGAACACTGTGGCAGTACTGTCACAGTGTTCAGTAACAAGGGGACTCCCTGCGGGAATGAAGACATCCCCTGCCACAACTGTCACAACTGTGGAAGAGGATCGAGATCTTCTCCCATTGCTTTCAATGGGGCTGGCTGGCGCTGCAGCCGGCAACATTGAAAGCAATGGGCTGCAGGTAACCCCCGCAGTGATTTTCGAGAAAGGGCTTGAAATATAAGCCCTTCTCTGAAAATCATCTCTAGCTGCTCTAAAAAAATAAAAATATATACATCACCTCTCCACTGCTGGTGCATCTTGCCTCTTGGCTCTCTGGCACTGCTCTGAAGCTCTTTCACTTAATGGCTGAGCACTGTCTCTTGCTGTGAGTGCTGTGAACAATCACAGGCAGCGCTCAGCTGTCATTCAATGAATGGCTGAGCGCTGCCTGTGATTGGTTGAACGCTCAGCCAATCAGGCACAGACCTTTCAGAAGGTGCAGATTTTTAAATCCCCCCCCTGCTAAAAGTGCTTCAGAGCAGTGTCAGCATGAAAAAGAGAACACACGCTGGAGCCCGTAAAGCAGCAGAGAGGTGAGAATATATATATATATATATATTTTTTTTTTTACATAAGTTAGGGATGATTTTCAGGGAGGGGCTTATATTTCAAGCCCCTCCCTGAAAATCACTGCAGGGGTTGCCTGCATCCCATTGCTTTCAATGAGTCCGGCAGCTGTAGCGCCGGGCCCATTGAAAGCAATGGGCATGGAGCCATGGTCACGTGTATTTTGCTAATGTGTGGAGTGCTTTTTTTGCGCACATAGATAAGCAAAAAAAAAAAAAAAACGCTCGTCTGACTGAGCCCTAAAGTATTTACTTTCAATTGAAATCAGTAAAATTGGCTACCACAAGCACTAATTCCAAAGTGGAACCAATATATTGTCAAACAGTATAAAACAATACATTTATTTGAAAAACAAAACTAAAGATATTCATTTTAACTCTGGAATGGTGTGTTCCTCAGTTATAACTAAAAAGCTGTAAGTTAAAAAAGGGATTACATCAGAATTTTAAAACAAAATGCAATGGGAAATTATTAGAGATGAGCGAGCACCGGAATGCTTGGGTGCTCGTTACTCGGGACGAAAATTTCGCGATGCTCGAGGGTTCGTTTCGAATAACGAACCCCATTGAATTCAATGGGCGACCTGAGCATTTTTGTATATCGCCGATGCTCGCTAAGGTTTCCATTTGTGAAAATCTGGGCAATTCAAGAAAGTGATGGGAACGACACAGAAATGGATAGGGCAGGCGAGGGGCTACATGTTGGGCTGCATCTCAAGTTCACAGGTCCCACTATTAAGCCACAATAGCGGCAAGAGTGGGCCCCCCCCCCTCCCAACAATTTTTACTTCTGAAAAGCCCTCATTAGCAATGCATACCTTAGCTAAGCACCACACTACCTCCAACAAAGCACAATCACTGCCTGCATGACACTCCGCTGCCACTTCTCCTGGGTTACATGCTGCCCAACCCCCCTCCTGCACGACCCAGTGTCTACAGCGCACACCAAATTGTCCCTGCGCAGCCTTCAGCTGCCCTCATGCCACGCCACACTCATGTCTATTTATAAGTGCGTCTGCCATGAGGAGGAACGGCAGGCACACACTGCAGAGGGTTGGCACGGCTAGGCAGCGACCCTCTTTAAAAGGGGCGGGGCGATAGCCCACAATGCTGTACAGAAGCAATGAGAAATATAATCCTGTGCCACCGCCATCAGGAGCTGCACACGTGGGCATAGCAAAGGAGAACCTATGTGCCACACACTATTCATTCTGTCAAGGTGTCTGCATGCCCCAGTCAGACCGCGGTTTTTTATAAATAGTCACAGGCAGGTACAACTGGGAATCCCCAACTCCGCAATGGGAATTCCGTGTGCACCCACAGCATGGGTGGCTCCTTGGAACCCACCGGCTGTACATAAATGGATCCCATTGTAGTGCCCTGGACAGCAGAGCTAACGTCAGATTAAATGCAGGTGGGCTTCGGCCCACACTGCATGCCCCAACCTGACCGGGCTTTTTAATTCAAAGACACAGGCAGGTACAACTCCCTATTGTGAAGTCCCTGTGGACCGACAGCATGGGTAGGTGCCAGAAAGCCACCGGCGGCACATAAATATATCCCATAGCGTTGCCCATCACAGCTGAAGTAATGTCATGTTTAATGCAGGTGGGCTTCGGCCCACACTGCATGCCCCAGTCAGACTGGGGTTCTTTAAAAGTGGACACATGTAGTTACAACTCCGTGTGAACCGACAGCATGGGTGGCTCCCTGGAACCCACCGGCCGTACATAAATATATCCCATTGCAGTGCCCAGCACAGCTGATGTAACGTCAGCTGTAATGCAGGTGGGCAAAAAATTAATTGGATTACACTGTAGGCGAGGGCCCCAAAAAATTGGTGTACCAACAGTACTAATGTACCTCAGAAAAATTGCCCATGCCCAACCAAGAGGACAGGTGAAACCCATTAATCACTTTGGTTAATGTGGCTTAATTGGTAACTAGGCCTGGAGGCAGCCCAGTTAAAATAAAAATTGGTTCAGGTGCAAGTTTCAACGCTTTAATGAGCATTGAAACGTATAAAAATTGTTTAGAAAAATTATATGACTGAGACTTGTGGGCCTAAGAAAAATTGCCCGTTCGGCGTGATTACGTCACGTTTCAGGTGGAGGAGCAGGAGGAGGAGGAGGAATATTATACACAGATTGATGAAGCAAAAAGGTCCCCGTTTTTGATGGTGATAGAGAACGATGCTTCCATCCGCGGGTGCAGCCTGCGTATTGCTTAGGTATCGCTGCTGTCCGCTGGTGAAGAAGAGAAGTCTGGGGAAATCCAGGCTTTGTTCATCTTGATGAGTGTTAGCCTGTCGGCACTGTCGGTTGACAGGTGGGTACGCTTATCCGTGATGATTCCCCCAGCTGCACTAAACACCCTCTCTGACAAGACGCTAGCCGCAGGACAAGCAAGCACCTCCAGGGCATACAGCGCGAGTTCAGGCCACGTGTCCAGCTTCGACACCCAGTAGTTGTAGGGGGCAGAGGCGTCACCGAGGATGGTCGTGCGATCGGCTACGTACTCCCTCACCATCCTTTTACAGTGCTCCCGCCAACTCAGCCTTGACTGGGGAGCGGTGACACAGTCTTGCTGGGGAGCCATGAAGCTGTCAAGGGCCTTAAAGAGTGTTGGCCTGCCTGTGCTGTACATCCTGCCTGATCTCCACGCCTCCCCTGCTACCTGGCCCTCGGAACTGCGCCTTCGGCCACTACCGCTGTCGTATGGGAATTTTACCATCAGTTTGTCCGCCAGGGTCCTGTGGTATAGCAACACTCTCGAACCCCTTTCCTCTTCGGGTATGAGAGTGGAAAGGCTCTCCTTATACCGTGGGTCGAGCAGTGTGTACACCCAGTAATCCGTAGTGGCCAGAATGCGTGTAACGCGAGGGTCACGAGAAAGGCATCCTAACATGAAGTCAGCCATGTGTGCCAGGGTACCTGTACGCAACACATGGCTGTCCTCACTAGGAAGATCACTTTCAGGATCCTCCTCCTCCTCCTCCTCCGGCCATACACGCTGAAAGGATGACAGGCAAGCAGCATGGGTACCCTCAGCAGTGGGCCAAGCTGTCTCTTCCCCCTCCTCCTCATGCTCCTCCCCCTCCTCCTCCTCCTCAATGCGCTGAGATATAGACATGAGGGTGCTCTGACTATCCAGCGACATACTGTCTTCGCCCGCCTCCGTTTCCGAGTGCAAAGCGTCTGCCTTTATGCTTTGCAGGGAACTTCTCAAGAGGCATAGCAGAGGAATGGTGACGCTAATGATTGCAGCATCCCCGCACACCATCTGGGTAGACTCCTCAAAGTTTCCAAGGACCTGGCAGATGGCTGCCAACCAGGGCCACTCTTCTGTAAAGAATTGAGGAGGCTGACTCCCACTACGCCGCCCATGTTGGAGTTGGTATTCCACTATAGCTCTACACTGCTCATAGAGCCTGGCCAACATGTGGAGCGTAGAGTTCCACCGTGTGGGCACGTCGCACAGCAGTCGGTGCACTGGCAGATTAAACCGATGTTGCAGGGTCCGCAGGGTGGCAGCGTCCGTCTTGGAGTTGCGGAAATGTGCGCTGACCCGGCGCACCTTTCCGAGCAGGTATGACAAGTGTGGGTAGCTTTTCAGAAAGCGCTGAGCCACCAAATTAAAGACATGGGCCAGGCATGGCACGTGCGTGAGGCTGCCGAGCTGCAGAGCCGCCACCAGGTTACGGCCGTTGTCACACACGACCATGCCCGGTTGGAGGCTCAGCGGCGAAAGCCAGCGGTCGGTCTGCTCTGTCAGACCCTGCAGCAGTTCGTGGGCCGTGTGCCTCTTCTCTCCTAAGCTGAGTAGTTTCAGCACGGCCTGCTGATGCTTGCCCACCGCTGTGCAGCCACGCCGCTCGACAGCGACTGCTGGCGACGTGCTGCTGCTGCTGACACATCTTGATTGCGAGACAGAGGTTGCGTTGGAGGAGGAGGAGGAGGGTGCTTTAGTGGAGGAAGCATACACCTCCGCAGATACCAGCACCGAGCTGGGGCCCGCAATTCTGGGGGTGTATAGGACGTGAGCGGTCCCAGGCTCTGACTCTGTCCCAGCCTCCACTAAATTCACCCAATGTGCCATCAGGGAGATATAGTGGCTCTGCCCGCCTGTGCTTGTCCACATGTCCGTTGTTAAGTGGACCTTGGCAGTAACCGCGTTTGTGAGGGCGCGTACAATGTTGTGGGAGACGTGGTCGTGCAGGGCTGGGACGGCACATCGGGAAAAGTAGTGGCAACTGGGAACCGAGTAGCGCGGGGCCGCCGCCGCCATCATGCTTTTAAAAAAGCCTCCGTTTCCACAAGCCTATACGACAGCATCTCCAGGCTGATCAATTTGGCAATGTGCACGTTTAACGCTTGAGCGTGCGGGTGCGTGGCGGCGTACTTGCTCTTGCGCTCAAACAGTGGCGCTAGCGACGTCTGGACGCTGCGCTGAGAGACATTGCTGGATGGGGCCGAGGACAGCGGAGGTGAGCGTGTGGGTGCAGGCCAGGAGACGGTAGTGCCTGTGTCTTCAGAGGGGGGTTGGATCTCAGTGGCAGGTTGGGGCACAGGGGGAGAGGCAGTGGTGCAAACCGGAGGCGGTGAACGGCCTTCGCCCCACCTTGTGGGGTGCTTGGCCATCATATGCCTGCGCATGCTGGTGGTGGTGGCTCCCCAGCTGATCTTGGCGCGACAAAGGTTGCACACCACTGTTCGTCAGTCGTCAGGCGTCTCTGTGAAAAACTGCCACACCTTTGAGCACCTTGACCTCTGCAGAGTGGCATGGCGCGAGGGGGCGCTTTGGGAAACAGTTGGTGGATTATTCGGTCTGGCCCTGCCTCTACCCCTGGCCACCGCACTGGCTCGGCCTGTGCCCACACCCTGACTTGGGCCTCTGCGTCCTCGCCCGCGTCCACGTCCTCTAGGCCTACCCCTACCCCTCAGCATGCTGTATTACCAGTAGTGCAGAAACAGAACGCTGTAATTAAATGTGCCACTTATTGGCCTGTGGTTGGAGGCTGACTTCGCTTACGGAACGCACAGCAGAGCCAGGAAATAATTTTGCGCAAGCCTGCTGTAACACTTAGCTGGCTGTGTATGAATTAGGACAACTACACCCAGCACAGACCCAGTACACTGAGGACGGTCACAGGCAGCCCAAATAGATTTTTTTTCCCAAATGTTTTTGGAAAGGCCCACCGCCTATATACACTGTGTATGTCTTCTCTCTCTGCGTCACCACTACTGGCCCTGGAGTATGTAAAATAACTGCAAACTGTTGCACTGTGGACTGGAATACAGCGGTGATGTAACAGCCAACACAGAGCCAGGAAATAATTTTGCGCAAGCCTGCTGTAACACTTAGCTGGCTGCGTATGAATTAGGACAACTACCCCCAGCACAGACCCAGTACACTGAGGACGGTCACAGGCAGCCCAAATAGATTTTTTTCCCCAAATGTTTTTGGAAAGGCCCACTGCCTATATACACTGTATATGTCTTCTCTCTCTGCGTCACCACTACTGGCCCTGGAGTATGTAAAATAACTGCAAACTGTTGCACTGTGGACTGGAATACAGCGGTGATGTAACAGCCAACACAGAGCCAGGAAATAATTTTGCGCAAGCCTGCTGTAACACTTAGCTGGCTGCGTATGATTTAGGACAACTACCCCCAGCACAGACCCAGTACACTGAGGACGGTCACAGGCAGCCCAAATAGATTTTTTTTCCCAAATGTTTTTGGAAAGGCCCACTGCCTATATACACTGTATATGTCTTCTCTCTCTGCATCACCACTACTGGCCCTGGACTATGTAAAATAACTGCAAACTGTTGCACTGTGGACTGGAATACAGCGGTGATGTAACAGCCAACACAGAGCCAGGAAATAATTTTGCGCAAGCCTGCTGTAACACTTAGCTGGCTGCGTATGAATTAGGACAACTACCCCCAGCACAGACCCAGTACACTGAGGACGGTCACAGGCAGCCCAAATAGATTTTTTTTCCCAAATGTTTTTGGAAAGGCCCACTGCCTATATACACTGTATATGTCTTCTCTCTCTGCGTCACCACTACTGGCCCTGGACTATGTAAAATAACTGCAAACTGTTGCACTGTGGACTGGAATACAGCGGTGATGTAACAGCCAACACAGAGCCAGGAAATAATTTTGCGCAAGCCTGCTGTAACACTTAGCTGGCTGCGTATGAATTAGGACAACTACCCCCAGCACAGACCCAGTACACTGAGGACGGTCACAGGCAGCCCAAATAGATTTTTTTTCCCAAATGTTTTTGGAAAGGCCCACTGCCTATATACACTGTATATGTCTTCTGTCCCTGCCTCACCACCACTACTGGCCCTGGACTATGTATAATTACTGCAGGGCGCAATGCTCTGCACGGCCGATATACAAAAAAAAAAAAATGTGCAACACTGCAAAAAGCAGCCTCCACACTACTGCACACGGTTAGATGTGGCCCTAAGAAGGACCGTTGGGGTTCTTGAAGCCTAATATACTCCTAACACTCTCCCTATAGCAACTCCAGCAAGACAGCCCTTTCCCTGATCTCTGTCAGAACGCATCTGTGGCGAGCCGCGGGAGGGGCCGATTTATATACTCGGGTTACACCTGATCTCGCCAGCTACTCACTGCAGGGGGGTGGTATAGGGCTTGAATGTCGCAGGGGGAAGTTGTAGTGCCTTCCCTGTCTTTCTGTTGGCCAGAAAAGCGCGCTAACGTCTCAGAGATGAAAGTGAAAGTAACTCGAACATCACGTGGTGCTCGTTTCGAATAACGAGCATCTCGAACACGCTAATACTCGAACGAGTATCAAGCTCGGACGAGTACGTTCGCTCATCTCTAGAAATTATTCATAGAGTATACGAGGTTGTCTGCCTACCAGACAACATTTCAGCAATAATTGTAACTGCGTTAAGACAACAAGAAAGAGCAGTACTTGCCCCCCCTCTGCCATTACAATCCAATGCTGGAGCCTTATGTCAGGTTGCGCTGCTGGACTCTGTATTTCAGGGTTCAGGAGTACGCCTTCACAGGTAGGGGTTGATGGAGCTGGCTGGGTGTGGTTTTTCTGGTCAGCCAATCCCCTAGGTTTAGGGGTAGATATATATCCCAGCCCATCTGCAAAAGGAACCTGTATTTCCTCAATCCTGTCTGCCTGTGTTTGTGCCATGTCAGCTTGCAGCTTGCTGTGTGTTGTAGTGTCTGGTCATCTTGCAGCTTGCTGGGTGTTTTGTGTCCTGTGCTGCCTGTTTTGTGTCTTGCTAGAGTAGGGACCATAAGACACAAGGAGCCTTGATTGCAGCTTTGTGGCTTAAGTTACTTGGCCAATGTACAAACTAATCCCCTGCTTTTATATTCAGCTTAACCATGTGGTTTAGTGTGCGAGGCTGAGTGGTTAGTGTGTTTATCATCTGTAAGTTACCAGTTTGTGGATTGAGTTTGTCTGTACTTGTCCTAGTTCAATGTACCGCCTATTCTGGGAGAGCCAGGGCTGAGGTTTCAGCATAGATCCGCCTTTATCAAGGTGATCGCTCTGCTTGCAGGTAGGGCCAAGTTATCTTCCCTACAGCACAGGCTCAATTTCCCTTACCCGTGTTTTTGGGTCATGTTTGTGTGGGCCTGTTGCTTAGTTGCCCACATGAATGTAACACATTACTGTGGTCCCAGTGCTAATTTTGTCAGATGATGTCAACAGAAGCCAAGTGACTATAGCAACCAATCAGAGGTTGCAGCATCACCACCCATTCTACTGGCATCAGCGCTGCCATCCTGGCTGCAGTCATCACCTGACTTCTGGTGACATTTTCAGCCATAACATGATGGGGCTGCGCTGCTGAATTGAAGCAGCGGAGGAGAGGTAAATACAGCTCTTTTTGTTATTTTAACTCAGTTACAGCTTTAAGGAAAATGTTGTCCGCTAACTGGAAAACTCCTTTAATGCATTTCTTAATCGCAGCATAATTTGGCCCATATATTCTATGAATAATTTTCAATTGCATTTTTTTGCAAAAGCCTGATCTTATCCTTTTCTTAGCTTTCTTCAAATAGTGTTGGAAATTTTTACAACTTTCTCCTCATGGAGTACATAGTCAAACTACTAACGACCACTTGTCTGTGAGTATGTATGTATATTTGTGTATGTGTGATTCTTATGCTCCACCCCTGGTGATGTCATCACCCCACCCCCTGGTGACATCATTGAAGGTCCTACAACATATATAAAACACTGAGTCTGACCAATAGAAGAACAACACAGTTAGGGCTCTCTTGAAAAGGGGAGGACAAAAATACCAAAATGAGAATACAACTAAACCGCTATTATGTCAGACACAACTCAGCAGTTCTGACAGAACACACTGACCTACCTCCACCACAGAGATCGGGTGGTGGAGGTAGGTGGGGATGTCACTGCTGTGGGAGGAGCCAAACTGTGTTTGTCTTGTGTGGTAATCAAGCTGCTGTGTGTGTGATGTGTAGGGATCATAATGCATGTACCATGCAGCAGAGCTGTGTGGCGCATTGCGCCACCAGAAACACTGGTACTATAATTTCCTACACAACTCAGCGGTCCTGAGAGAACACACTGACCTACCACCACCACAGAGATCAGGTGGGCTGAAGGACCTGTGGTGATGTCACTGCTGTGGGAGGAGCCAAGCTGTGTTTTTCTTGTGTGGTATTCAAGCTACTGTGTGTGTGATGTGCCACCAGAAACACTGGTACTATAATTTCCTAATAATTACTAGTAACATAATATGCAATGCTGAAAAAAGACATATGTCCATCCAGTTCAGCCTATCATCCTGCAGTGTTGATCCAGAGAAAGGCAAAAAAAAAAAAACATGAGGTAGAAAGCAATTTTCCTCGTTTTAGGGAAAAATTCCTTCCCTACTCCAAATCTGGTACTCAATATAATCCCTTGGTCACCAACCCTTCTGAATGAATCAGTGACCACAACGTAATATTGTTGCACTCAAGAAAAGCATTCAGGCCCTTTTTGAACTCTTTTAGCGAGTTCAAGTTCAATTAATGTCCTATCATACCCATGATTTTGCAATGATTTAGAAGCAACTTCTTGCCTTATTACTGGTGCTGTTCAATGTTTATAACCTTCTTCTATCTGTATTACATCTGTTTTACACATTGGCATAAAGTGATTTTCAGTCTCTACTAATGACAAAGAAATGCTTTTTGTAATTTAAAAAAAAAATGTTAGCTCTTAAATCGTCTCAATTCATTTCCATCTTGCACTCATACAAGTCTATGAGGCCATACTCTACCTCTTTATGCCATTAATTTTATACAGAGACATGCATTACAGCATGTTTTCATTGGAGAGTTTATTACTGAGATATTCTCCACTAAAAGCAGAGTGCATATGATATACGTTATCTGTTGCTTCTCGTTACAGCCGTTTTCCGTCCATTTTTCCTAATGCTACAGATTATTCTGGGTTTAATAAAAATATGTTGAGAAACAGAAGTAAAAGAGGAGAGTGCTTCCTATTTACTAAGTAGAGGAAAATCACATCTTGCTAGACATTGCTCAGACTATTAGAGTTAACGACTCAGAAACTTTTATGTAATGGTGCCTAGTTGGGTCTCTAACATTTAATTCAGACCATCAGCGTGTGAGGATTAGAGGAATGACCTTGAAACTGCTTGTCACGTAACAAAATACTGACATTGAAAAATATACTGATGCTGCAAAAGAGATATTTTATTCTTACAAAGGAGAATGTGGGATTTTTTTTTTCTTTTTTTTAAACAAAAATGAATTTTAAAGATGATGTATAAGAGTCAGAATGTAACATTTATTCTGCAAGGTCTTTAAACTTGAGTCTTTGCAGTAAAAGCTTCAAGGTCAACCTAAGTATGGTAGAAATGTCTTAAAATGGCTTAGTTTAGAAGATGTAATGAATTTAAAAGAAAAAGAAACCAATAAAAAAGCATATTGCTAGATATGCCATCACTTTCTGATTGGTGGCAGTATTACTGCCAGGATCCTAATGATCCTTAGAATGAAGGGATCACAGCTCTGCATTAGTAGCCCTATACAGACATATAAGCTCAAGGAAGAAAGAGACAAGAGCCAGATGCTGGAAGAGCCAATACAGGTATCCTGGTGTATGGAGGTGACAGTGATATGGCCAGCCCTGCTTTCCCAAAGCAGATAACTTTTATTGCAAAAAAGGATAATTTGCAGATGTATTGAGGGTTGCAGGCAGCGTAGTAGAGTGTTCTAAATAATTTTCTCTGAAGATGTAAATTGGTATCAGATTTCTTACCTTTTGCAGGGACACTCCATCCCCAACCCAGTGACCTCATTTGTTCTCATTTTCACTGCCAAAACAGACTCCCCTCCAGTATGGAGCCTTTCACAATGTAGGAAGCCTCGCTCATACCCACCTGTCTCCAGAACCCAAAGTTGTGCACTCTTGCTTTCTGCTGGGACCCCAGTACTTTGATGGGTCACTTTTACATTCTCAGGACTTTAACCTGGAACCTCTTGTGCTCTAGTCAGCACCTCTCTCCCCTGGGCTATGCAGGATTTGGACAGATCCTTGTTTTATGTTTCTTTGCTCCTGCTAAATCCACTTCTTGTCTCCCTGTTCTGGTTCCACACTGCTACTAATTAGGACTTCCTATAAAAGCCTGGCCGTGCCTCAGATCCAGTGCATGATTATTGTGCTCCACCACCTTGATAAAGTTCCTCTTCCTCCTGCTCCTCTGCAGTTGTACTGATACCTGCTGCTGACCTCTAGCTTACATTTGACTATGCTTCTGTATCATCTCATTGTACTGCATACAGATACCTCCTGCTGCTGTCCTCTGGCTTCCATTTGACTACGCTTCCATTTCATCCCATTGGATTGCATACTGTGACTTCCCGATAACGACTCCCGGCTATCTTGACTATTCTCCAGTGACCGACACGGCTACGACACTTGCAGCTCCAATCCAGCATTGGTAAAAAATAACACTCAGCTATAATCACTGATTGCGATTAGTGGAACAATTACTGCCCTTATGATAAATTGCAAATCGCTATACTGTTACAGCAGTGGATGTGGTTCTCCTGTGTCTCTAGCCAATTTGACTTGGGCTAAATTTGAGTGCTGTAGCTAGGGGTCTCTGGTTTTTACTCTTTAACCCCTTCAATTGGAATCTGGTTTTCCCTGTGGGGAACCTCAGACCAGTACTTCAGAAATAATCTTGGTTTAGAGACAGCTGACATTGCATAGCCAGGGTGTCGGCAGAAACAAAGTACAGGAACAAGCCAAGGGCAAGGCACGTGGATTGAGAAACAGGCTAAGGGTCAAGAAAGGCAGTAGATAGAAGAACCAGAGTCAGTAGGAAAGCCAATGTTAGGAGGGGAGAAAGCTGGAGGAAACCAGGTGGAACAAGCGCAGATTAAAAAAAACAAGGACTCAGACAAGAACGCTATTACCTTTTTGCACAGTAGGATACCTATTGCTCAGGTACCCATTAGTGGAAGGAGGGGGCTTAAATAGCTACTGACCCATCTGGATTGTTCAGGGACCAGAAAACTGGGTGCACATGCTGGCCCTTTAAGAAATGGGGCAATTTTCAAACTAGGATTCCTGCGCAGACTGATTACCTCAGTTCCAAAATCCACAAGTCTAAGCAGTAATATAGACCAATGGGTATTGGTTCTTTGCCTGTATTAACATTGGCTAAATAGGCAGGCTAATCACACGAGTTGAGAGCAAAGTTACTTCATGCCCGCTCACATTAAGCACTAGCAGCTGGTTCTCTGAAATAGCAGATAGAGATGGAGAAATTTTTGACAAAGTGCAGCAAAAAGCAATATGGTGGGCTTTGTGCAGAAGTGAAAAAACACTTGGTGGGCCATAGAATAGTAGCCCACCTCCAGCAATACTGCAACAGGAAGAACAAGTGAGTAGATTGTTTTTTTCCAAGGCTTTATTGATTTATTTACACACTTTACAACAAATTCTGTAAGGCTGGGTTCACACGGGGCGTATTTTCGTCGGAAATCTTGCGGTTTGGCCGCAGCAAAAACCGCGAGATTTCCACAGGGAGAACCACCGCGGTTTAGGCCGCGGCGGCTTTGAAGCGGCCCGGCCGCTTGCTTTTCCGTTGCGGCCGGCTCTCCCATAGAGAAGAGCGCGGCCGTAACATAAATAAACAAAAAACCGACTGTAAACAGACATGCTGCTTCTTTTGAAACTGCGGCTGCGGCCGCCGCAGCCGCGGTTTCAACCAGATTTACCGCAGCGGATTAGCCGTCCCGTGTGGACGAGGTTTCTGAGAAACCTCGTCCACATGGCTGGCTAATCCCGAGATTAGCGGTCGCGGGCGGTTTTGCCGCGGGCGGATCTGCTGCGGCAGAACCGCAGCAAATCCGCCCTGTGTGAATCCAGCCTAAGCTGTCCTTGTTCACTTTTATGCACCTGTGGGCATATCACTACATGTTGGCTAATGCTGCCTGCAGCTCTTCAACAGTGGTGCTGCCGATACTGTTTGTTATATTTTCCTTGAGTTCACCCAGGATATGCAGATTATTGGCACACATTTTTTTCTTTAAGTTTCCCAACAGATAAAAATTACATGTGGACATGTATTGTAAAAAGCATTACATTCTTTCTTCAGGTGTTAATTGGTTGAAAAACTGTTCAAACAATGTCCAGATAAACTGTGATATTTGTGGTTGATTCGAAGAAAATTGGGCCCACTATTCATTTTCCTGACACTGTGCACCAAACACTGATTTTCTGGTTGTGCAGTAGTGTTTAGAGAGTCAGATAGGGATTTTGAGTAGACCAGTACCTCGTATTCTGTGAATTCATGTGACCTGATAAATGAAGCCCCGCTTCGTCCATTATAAAGTACAGCAATGGGTCCAAAAGTCCACCAGCAATCATAATCAGCAACCACGTACAGTAATTTACTGTATGCATTAAACTTTGTTGAGCTCTTTCAGTTCCATGTTTTTCAGTACAGTTTCATGTTCAGAGATTTCAGTATTCACCCACATGTAGTTCTTGATACACAAACTTTCTGGGACAGTCTCTGAGTTGACTTTTTGCAAGCCACTACTGAATGTTGTGGATAACTTTGGAAGTCTGGACTGACAGAGGTTTCAGTTTTTTCATGTTCCCATTTGATTGAGATTGGATGGAAAAAGAGATGATGTTGCACAGAATAGACACATACTTGACTAATCTACTATTGATGGTCTATTCTGCAGATAGTCCGTCAATAGTTTTAGAGCTGACTAACTTTTTAACCCCATCCTGCCTATCCAATGAAAAAGAATGGGCTAATAGAGCTGTTATTGCCATTTTGCATGATCTTCCAGAAGACGCTCCTCTCTCCTATACACAGTGCATCAACTGGTTTTGGCTGTCTGACAGACCAACCCTGTACTGTGAGGTGTATGGAAATATAATTTTCTTGTCTGTAAAACGCCTGGAGAGGATACCCATATGTAAATAAAATGGAGGCTTTGTTCTAGTAGTGCTATAGTGGTGCCATATATGCCACATGTGTGCATATTTGGCGTTGCTATGAATAGAAAAATTAAGGGATTCATTTTGGGATAAATATTATAGATTGAACCCACTACTTTAGAAAAGAATCATAAAACAGTGAAAAAAAAAGTTTTTTTCCCCTGGTTTTACCTATTTTATCATCCACAAAATAAAGATATATCCACTTCAATAAAAATAGAAGGCTCTATGTCTCCCTTACCCCCTCCCCCCTCTAACCCTCACCCCCCCCCAAAAAAAAAAAATGTTGGTAGACTAAATAACAAATATCTAATTTACATTGTAGCATTCCAAGATGAGAATTATTACATCAGGGCTCAAAATACTCTGGTCATGAAGGAGTTAAGCAAAACTTTCATAATTGCCTAAAATATCACCCTGCATGTATTCTGTGGTTATGTGGTTATTGCTTCATACACAATTAATAAAAATAGCAACCTGTGCTGGCTATGTAATTAAGCAGAGACCAGCTCCATTCATTCCGGGAGGCCGTCTGCTCCCTTTTGACTTTGTTGTACATCCTTGCTACATCTTTTCAGTGTCTCGCAGTGATCATTAAATGAACCTCAGATGATGGCACGGTGGATCTCATTTTATACTCCCGAGGGATGCAGTCAAGAGGAAAGAGAAACAGCTTCTGAAATTCAAGGAGACTTTTCCTCAATTCTATTATATATAACAGCAAGTCATTTATATAGAAAGTGTGATGTAGGAGAGGATGGCTGAATACTCAGTGAACCTTCATATACAAGGTGCAATGAAAAATACAAATACATATGGGTTCTGTATGCTGAGCATAGCGCATTAAGAATGTTCTCTCTGCTACAATACTCTATTTAAAACTGCTTTCAAAATGCAAATAGGGGAAATAATTAAAAGGACATTTCAGCAGGGAGATATCAAGTCTCTTCCTAGTGTCCCCGCCATCCTCATGTCGCAACAATAAGGTGGACTTCAAAGGAGATGTATCGTCACAAAATGACATATAACTTGAATTAGGATTTTATTTTAAATATAACTTTAAAAAAAATTCTCTTCCCTTAAGAAGAAGGGTTGCTTATAGATTAGGACTAGAGATGAGCGAGCATACTCGTCCAAGCTTGATACTCGTTCGAGTATTAGGGTGTTCGAGATGCTCGTTACTCGAGACGAGTACCACGCGATGTTCGAGTCACTTTCATTTTCTTCCCTGAGAAATTTGCGCGCTTTTCTGGCCAATAGAAAGACAGGGAAGGCATTACAACTTCCCCCTGCGACGTTCAAGCCCTATACCACCCCCCTGCAGTGAGTGGCTGGCGAGATTAGGTGTCACCCGAGTATTAAAATCTGCCCGCCCGCGGCTTGCCACAGATGCATTCTGACATAGTTCAGGGAAAGTGCTGTTGGTGCCGGAGCTGCTATAGGGAGAGCGTTAGGAGTGATTTTAGGCTTCAAGAACCCCAACGGTCCTTCTTAGGCCATAGAAATCGCAGATCGCACCTATGTGCGATCTGCGATTCCTGTTCTCTTCTCTATATGCGCTTAACGGGGCCGGCGGCAGCAGCGACGACCCCATTGATAACATATAGAAGACAAATCATTCTTCTCTGCCACAGCTGTAACAGCTGTGGCAGAGAAGAACGATGTTAGCCCATTGAATTCAATGGAGCCGGCAATACAGCAGGTTCCACTGAAAGCAATGGGCTGCCGGCGTGCGCGGGATGAATTGTCGGGAAGGGCTTAAATATATAAGCCCTTCCCTGCAATTCATCCAGAAATGTGTAAAAATAAAAATATATACCGTATATACCGGCGTATAAGGCGACGGGGCGTATAAGATGACCCCCCAACTGTCACCTTATACGCCAGGAATACAGCGGAGCAAAGAATAAAAATCATTACTCACTTCCCTCGGCGTTCTGCGGTGCTGCTGCAGGCTGTCGCTCCCTCCTGGTCCCCGGCAGAGCATTGCTTTCTGGACGCAGGGCTTTAAATCCCCGCCTCCAGAAAAGACACGTGCCTTCAGCCAATCACAGCCAATGACAATGATGTTGGCTGATAATACTGTAGGTGCTAGGGTTTATTCGAGTGCTTCCCATACTCTAACGTGAATTGCTCATTGGTGGCTTGTCACATAGTAATATGCTTTCCATGTGTGACAATCACCTTCTGACCATTTGTCCAACTAAAAGCTATTATGATTAACTCCCGGGAACGAGGTTGGTGGAGGTGCATTCTTATGCTTTGGGCCAAGAGAGTATGTCCTAAAACAAAAAACAACTCATTTATGTTAATGCACAGGATACGCCATAAATGTGTGATAGATGTGGGTCCCACCTCTGGGACTCTTACCTTTGTCCAGAATGTGGCTTCTATAACTCCGTCCCATCTAGTAAGGTAGCCGCTGGCTAATGCATCCAGCTGGAGAATGAATGAAGAGGTGGCCATGCTCTGTTCATTCAGTCATCTGGGCACTACGAAAACAGCCAAGTTCTATTACTTATGGTCAGTCACCTATTTGTTTATTCTGCACCTGAATACAGCAACCAGCCAGGTGGGATAAGGGACCTCTATTCTGCAAGTAGGTGCAGGACCCATAGTTGGAATATATGTCAAGAACACATTTACAGCATAGGAACTGGATATGCCCTAAATGTGTGTGTTAGGAATGTCCCTTTAGGTGCCATAGGTTTCTAACTTATTACAAATGTGTGTGATTATCAGGTGTGTTGGTGGTTCTGTACCAAACTCACATCACCATTGTGTTTGTACTTTATATGTATTCTCAAATTTTGCAATACCACTTGGTCAAAAGTCAAGCAAGCCTCTGCCATTTTATTAGAGTCTTCTGATGGCCACATGGTGCCTTTAGACATTGTGTGACCACTGACACCTTTAGAGTCAAGATAATACCACATATTACAGACATAATTCAATTCAGATTTTAAGAAAGGGCCTAGATAACCACTAATGAGGTGTATTATACAGGGTGGTACAAAAGCATGGAGACATCTGAATAAATATAAAAAGGTGGTTGGGAACACCATCCTGTGGGATGCATGTTGCTAAGGGAAAACTTCCTCAGAAACCGCTGATCCAAAAACTCATTGAGATGGTGCAGTAAATGGATCTTGTGCAGGTGCCATTTCTGCGTAGCCAGTAATTTCCCAATGGTAGTTCAATTCACCCTGCTCTCCTGTGACAGATACTGGGTGCTATGATGTGGGCTCTTGCAGAAGGACATCAAGATGGCCATTGTTGTGGCTTCATCTGTGGCTGTTTTGTTATGTTCACTTTTTCGCAAGTTCAACACAGAACCTTTTTTGGCAAAATTCAGCAAGCAATTTGCCAAGTGTGCAATGTCCGTTAGGGTGCAGATCATTGAAATCTGCTCCAACGACTCAGGTACTGCTCAGCACTATATCTGTCCTCTTTTTGTGTGTTAGGGTGAATTCAGATGAGTGTGTTTATGTGTGTACATGCGTGCGCCCATAATCACGCAACTGTTAGAACCATTGGTTCCCTATGGTGGGTTCACATGTCCGTGTTTTACAGGCATACAAACGCACGTACCTGCAAAACATAGGACATGCGTGCACCACATAGGTCTGTGGTGCGTGTCAATATTCCTCACGGGGAGTCCCCTTGTCACTGAACACTGTGACAGCACAGTTACAGTGACAAAGGGACTCCCCGTGGGGAGTAAAGAATCCCTTGCCACAGCTGTCACAGCTGTAACAACTGTGGCAGAAGATCGCAAAGCTCTCCGATTGATTTCAATAGGGCCGCCGCTGCCAGCGGCACCATGGCACCATTGAAAGCAATAGGATGCCGGCACCCTCACAATGATTTTCGGGGAAGGGCTTTTAATATAAGCCTTTCCCTGAAAAACAACTCTAGTTGTGGTAAAAAAAAAAAAAAATACATACTTACCTCTCCGCCGCTGTTGGGGCTCAGGTGCGTCTAGCCGCTTTGGTCCCAGCACTGTAATGAAGTTCTTTCAGCAGCCAGAGATTTAAAATCCCCTCCTGCTGAAAGGGCTACGTCTGATTGGCTTAGTACTCAGCAGCCAGAGATTTAAAATCCCCTCCTGCTGAAAGTGCTACGTCTGATTGGCTTAGTACTCAGCCAATCAAAGACAGCGCTCAGCCATTCATTAATATTCATTAAAATAACAGCTTAGCGCTGCCTGTGATTGGTCACAGTGCTCAGTCAATCAGAGGCAGCGCTCGACCATTCAATGAATTCAGTGAATGGTCAAGTGCTCCCTGTGATTGGCTGATCATTGTAACCAATCAAAGGCAGTGCTTAGCTGTCATTCAATGACTGGCTGATTGCTGCCTGTGATTGGTTGAGTGCTCAGCCAATCAGATGCAGCCCTTTTTAGCAGTCATGGATAGAAATTATTTTCAGGGAAGGGCTTATATTTAAAGCTGCGGCCCATTGAAAGCAATGCTACACGGACCTGCATTCACATGTGTCTGTGCACGTACGTGGGTGCGCCGTTTTTGTGTGTACCTATGTACACACCAGCACATGCTCGTGTGAATGCACCCTAAATCTCACAGCCATATCTCTGTCTGCAACAAGGAGAAAATTGATAAGAACTTTGACAGGCATAAACGTATATCACATTTAAGCAATCATTAAGACTAGAGATGAGTGAACACGCTCGGTAAGGTTAGTTACTCGAGCGAGCATCACTCTTCTAGAGTAACTGCCTTCTCGTCCGAGCGTGCTCACTCCCCTCCGCTCTCCCCTGCCGCCCCCCAGAGCACGCTCGGATGGGAAGGCAGTTACTCGAGAAGAACGCTTCTCACTTGAGTAACTGACCTTACCGAGCATGCTCGCATATCTCTAACTAAGACTCTTCATCGAATTCTCTATCACATTCATATGTCACATACACCCCTTCCCATTAGAAAATATTGATTTGATTCCAAGATGGCAGCTTTCAAAACGGCTGCCGTGTTAGACACTGCCCCTCAAAGATGTGCCCACTTTCCCTTAGGAACATGACAGACACAGGATGATGTCCCTAATCACTGCTTTCCATTTATTCAAATGTCTCCATACCTTTGGACCACCCTGTACCTTTTTTGGGACACCCTGTACATTCTGAGAAAACCACAGTAATATAGATATTAAAGCAGCCACGAAGCCTACAAGAAATTACACAGTCAAGACCTATTCTAGGATATGGCAATATTTCCCTTGTGCCATGCCTGATCTTGCTTTAACAGCAAAGATCTTGAAATGCTGAAATTATATGATGGGTGATATAATTATATACTGTACTAGCAGGAGATCCGAACTCAAGGTTGGTTATTGACAAATGTTGAATTAAGTATTCTAATCTGATTTATATTCACTGTTGCTGTACCAAGAATTGCCTTGTCATGAATCAGGCATTGTAGATGAAAGGAATTGCTGAGACTGTTTTGTCATCCTTTAATTAGTCTTGATAATGAGGCCTTATTTTAAGAGAAAACTTAATTTAATGGCCTTGATATTGAGTGACCTTGATACACAGAAGATTCTTGTCAGTATGCAAGACACATGCAAATGACTAGAGCAATTCTTGACTCTTGGCCAAGTAAGTAGCACAAAGTTACTCTAAATAGCCTCCTTTTACAAATTAGAGTGAAGGCCGCCATAGTGAAACATTAATAATCCTAGATGCACTTTGTTAATTATAGCCTCATATGGTATCTTTCACAAACAGCTACAGATTAAAAAACAAAACATTTTTTCCCCATGACATAACTATGGAGTGAAATATCCAAATGTAGTACATTAACCCCTTCCATTCAAAGCTATGTTTCATTTCTTTTTGGCATTTTTACCTCCACATCTACCAACGGCTATAACTTTTTCATTTTTCCATCAATATACCTGTACAAGCGTAGTGGCCCTGAGTTAGTGGGGCCCCTCCATAAGTATGAATGCATTTGTCTCATACTTACTGCATTGTCAGTGTCTTTGTGTTGTATGAATTTGACATGTATTGCACCTATGCAGCACTGAATAGGTTAAAGTGTGAGTTATGTCTGAAAAAGTATATTGTCTTCTGTCACATGATCATGTTTAATATATATGTGTTTGCAAGGTGGATGCAAAGAGTAAATGCCTGTGAGACCCCCGTGCAGTTAGGACATCCCAGCCTAGCCGGAGAGTTAGCTGAAGTTAGAGTGTACCACTTTTTAGTAGGAGAGACTTTGCTCAGTCCTTATAGGAGCACCAGAATGGAAGAGGCCGAGTAGATGCCTTGTGAATGATCTGGGCCCAATGTACCCAGACCTTTGTGTTGATGGATCGGAAGGATGTAGAGAGAATGAGGAGCCACCATGCACAGTGTCCACTTTCAAAATGTGAGTGATGATCGTTTGAGAACTGGAGAGAAAAGGAGAATGGCCAAGAACAGAACCCCACAGATCACTAGACAGTGGACTCATCTGTAAACCTGTGAATCCTCCCAGTCACACCAATTTGTGTCTTGTACTGCTTCCTTGCTGGCGTGTATTGCTGAACTGTACAAAGTTACTTCCAGTAAACGAGCTTCACTGACCGTTCCCGGTTTAGCTCTGAAAGTTCAATCCCTGTTTACCCTCCGGGTGAGAGATGGTAAAGCCACCATGACAAGGCCTAAAACCCCACTGTCTCCTAGGCTTGGGCCCACTCCTTGGACGCTGCAGGGTGGAGCTATCTTGGCATCACAAACAGGATAAGTTACTCTGCCCCTGTTCCAGAGATACGGAGAAGAAGTAGGGCTTCCACCATTTTCCTAAACCTGGGGGAAAAGTGTTGCCCATGTTTGTGTTTCCCTGTTGTTTCCAGCCCTCTGAGCCTCTGAAGATTTTCCAGAGAGACAAGGCTGAGTTCCTGCAAAGAGATGCAGAGCAAGGAAGAAAAATCAGAACCCAAGTCCCATTCGTATATTGCTAGGATGCGCTATGCCCAGTCTGCACTGTTTAACTGTAATGGAAGAAATGGACATGGACCTACAAGATGGTGCCCAGCCTTCTTCTTTAACATGTACTCTGGAGCCCACAAAAAATTCCCGGCACAGAGATCCCGCCATGAGTGAGGAAAAAGTAGGGGCGTCACTCCCACCATGGAACAACAGCCAAAGGAAGAGAGCCGCCCACGGGGGAAAATCATCTCCATCAGTGAGTGATCCACTGGACTTTTCTTTTCAGACCAACGTGAACACTTCCACAGGTGAGGTGTCTATTAAAGCTTTGTGTGGTGTACCTGCTGGATACCCGCCTTATAGACCCCACTATTAATGGGGCGCTGAGCCAGAAATACAAGGACTTGTTAAGCCAGTGACGGTTTCTTCATTTGCTGAGAAACTTCCTTCTTCCTCTCTTCTGCTGCCTTTACCTCTGCTCATCCTGTGAAGAACCACTATACAGTCTGCAGTGATACCGAGCTGGAGACAGTTATGTGGTATCCACCCTGGATACTTATTCACAAAGACAATGAAGCAGTCCGGAACCTGTTACTCCCACATCAGTTGCCCTTTTGGAAAGAGTATGGGAATGAAAATTCAAATCTGTTTTTGCGGATAACCAGTTTTCGTGTCTCTGGACCCCATTATGTGGTTCCTACTGAACTCCCTCGGGGATGAACACTTAATCGCCCGCAAGCGAAGGGGACCAGCCAACGCCATGACACTTCAGGAGTTTGGCTAGACTCACTACGCCAACCCTATGCAGTATTCCAGATGTCTGGTGAGAAAGCCATTTAGCGGCCTTTCGAACTGTGTTCATCACCGCAGCAGTCGGACTTTGACTGTTTTAAGCCAGCAGCGGACCACCAGGACAGTGAGGATGAGGAGGTAAGACTCTTTCTTCACAAGAGCTCTTCCCTATGCTCTTCAACAGGAATAGAGTCGTGGACTTCTAACCCCACACCCACAGGCTTCAGTACTGAATCTGAGCTTGAAGAGTCCACTGCTACACATCAGGTCACCACTTGGTGTTAAGAGACTCCTGTCTAACCTGTTGGACATTTTTCCTCAGAGACTATCCCCTACTTGTTAAGCCCAAAAAATGACTCTAAAGTCAGTTATATGCCTCTTTGCATAACTTTATAGTGCAAATGTGTTTTATTCTTCAAAATTATTTGCATAAGTTGATTTTTGCTGGTTATTTTATGTGCATGAGGAGGACAGGACTTTGAGTGAAGGTCGCTTGCCTATTTAAAGAACTTTAAGGTTGTATGATTGTATGCAAATGCACTCAGAGATTCTTATCTATATGTCCCTACTAATGCACTTAGTGTGTGCCAGCGCTGCCTGTGATCTCAGGGGATCTAGAGTCATTATCATTTTTCTAGTCAACTCAGTTGGGGGTATTTGCTTTTGGCTACCATCCTTCATGTGGTTTTTCAGGGTAAGTGATTGTGATTCCACTTGCCTCTTGTTCTTTAATCCTCCCAGTCACTCTCTTATATTCTATTGTATAGTTACAGTGATATATTCTATTTTTGTATTGGGGGAGAAGAGTTATGTAAGTGCCCCATAGCTAATGCTAGTGCATTATGTTCAGCCTAGCAACACTTGTCTCAAATAGGTATGGCCATACCACTTCTTTTCATGCTGTCATAAAGTAATACTTTACATGGAAAGTGACTAGAGATGAGCGAGCATACTCGATAAGGCAAACTACTCGAGCAAGTAGTGCCTTATTCGAGTACCTGCCCGCTTGTCTCTAAAGATTCGGGTGTCGGCAGGGGGCGGGGAGCAGCGGGGGAGAGCGGGGAGGAACGGACGGGAGATCTCTCTCTCCCTCTCTCCCGCCTGCTCACTGCCGCAACTCACCTGTCACCCGCGCTGGCACCTGAATCTTTAGAGACAAGCGGGCAGGTACTCGAATAAGGTACTACTCGCTTGAGTAGTTTGCCTTATCGAGTATGTTCGCTCATCTCTAAAAGTGACGTCTTTAGTAGTCTGTGAATGCCGGGATGGGTGAGCTCTTAGTAGTGACCAAAGAGGGAGTGAGTGTTAAGGCTATGCCTTGCACACCCCATGACTGTGCAGATGATCTTTCAAAATGACTAGTGAGCAGAGCAGTGGGACTGACCCACTCCAGGATATTTACTCTGTTTAAAGAGGCACCAGGGTCAGCTTTTTCTAAGTAGGGTGGACTCTAGTAGCCCACAGTTAGTGGGGCCCCTCCATAAGTATGAATCCATTTGTCTCATGCTTACTGTATTGTCTGTGTCTTTGTGTTGTATGAATTTGACATATAGTGCACCTCTGTAGCACTGAATGTGTTAAAGTCTGAGTTATGTCTGTCATGTAATCATGTTTGATATATATGTGTTTGCAAGGTAGATGCAAAGAGGAAATTCCTGCGAGACCCATGCAGTTAGGACATCCCAGCCTAGCCAGAAAGGTGACCGAAGTTGGAGTGTACTACTTTTGAGTAGGAAAGACTTTGCTCAGTCCTTAGAGGAGCACCAAATTGGAAGAGGCTGAGCAGATGCCTTGTGAAGGCTCTGGGCCCAATGTACCCTGACCTTTGTGTTGATGGATGGTAAGAATGGAGAAAGAATGAGGACCCGCCATGCAATGTACCCACTTTCCAAATATGAGTGATCAGAGCTGGAGAGAGAAGGAGAGGGGCCGGGAACAGAACTCCAAAGATAACTAGACTGTGGACTCATTTGTAAACCTGTGAATCCTCCCTGTCACACTACTTTGTGTCATGTACTGCTTTGCTGGCGTGTATTGCTGAACTGTACAAAGTTACTTCCAGTAAACAAGCTTCACCGACCGTTCCCGGTTTGGGTCTGAAAGTTCAATCCCTGTGTGTGGATTCTTTATTGTTAACAACTAGATTCACCGCAGAGGATTTAACGGTAGCATCACGAGTGACAGAAGAACTAAGGTAAACCACCAGTGGGTTAACCTATTTAATAGACTGCCCTCCACCCCTTGGATGTGTCCCTGGTTACCCTCCGGGTGGGAGACGGTACGGCCACCATGACAAGGCCTAAAACTCTACCCCGCTGTCTCCTAGGCTGGGCTTCGGTTCTCAGACACTGCACAAGAGCGTATTTTTTTTTTGCAGCAAAGTTGTTTTTTTTTTAATTGTACCATTTCATGTACCATATATTGTGTTGAAAAACAATTTTTAAGTGGGAAGGAATTAGAAGAAAATGCTAGTGTTAGTTGGGCTTTGCTTTTACAGCATTCACTGACTGATAAAAATATCATGTTAATTTTATTCAGAGATACCAATTTCATACAGCTTTTGTTGTGTTTCACTGTTTTTATTATATTTTTAAAACCTTTTTAGAAACTAAATTCCTTTCTGTCACCAAATTTGTAGTGCTATAACTTTTTAATTTTCTGTTGTTAGAGTCTTAAATTTTTATGGCGTGAGCTGTTTTATTATATGGGTATCATTGTGGGATACAAACGATTTTTTGATCACTTATTATAACATGTTTTTGAATGACCAGGTGACCAAAAAAACATGAATGTAGCAATGTGTATTTATTTTTATGGCATTCACTGTGAGGGATGAATAATGTTATTTTATTAGCTTGAGATTGCGGTAATACAAATTACTCTTATTTTATTCATTGTTTATATTTTGTATGTAAACTAATAGGAAAAGGCTTTTTATCAGTTGGATGTTAGCTGCGTGACCTAGCCAGCACCCACCACATATGAAACGGGGTTTGGCTCCCATCCCAAGCTGACTCCATACTTACCTTCCGCTATAATGACATAAATATACATCAAATGACAGGAAGGGAGTAAAGAAGCATATTGATTGATTCAATTTGGTCATGCTGCTGGATGTGTGACTGATGTTATTCAAATTTTGAATAGAGATGAGCGAGCATACTCGTCCGAGCTTGATGCTCGTTACTCGAGATGAGCACCACGCGGTACTCGTCTCGATTAAACGAGCACTGACCATTGAATTCAATGGAGCCGGCAATACAGCCGGCTCCATTGAAAGCAATGGGCTGCCGGCGAGCGTGGGATGAATTTTCGGGAAGGGCTTAAAAATATAAGCCCTTCCCTGAAATTCATCCAGAAATGTGTAAAAACAAATAAAAAATATATACTCACCCGGTCCCGGCAGACGGAGTTCAGCCGCGGCCGGCAGCAGTTCACCTGAACTGCTCTGAGTAGTACTCAGCAGCCGGGGATTTAAAATCCCCGCCTGCTGAATGAGCTGCCTCTGATTGGTCACAGCCTGACCAATCAGACGCAGCTCTTACTCGCACCCATTCATGAATTCATGAATGGGTGAGTGAGTGCTGCCTCTGATTGGCTCAGCGCAGCTGAATGACAGCTGAGAGCTGCCCCTGATTGGTCTCTGCGCTGAGCCAATCAGAGGCAGCACTCACTCACCCATTCATGAATTCATGAATGGGTGTGAGTGAGAGCTGCCTCTGATTGGTCAGGCTGTGACCAATCAGAGGCAGCTCATTCAGCAGACGGGGATTTTAAATCCCCGGCTGCTGAATACTACTCAGAGCAGTTCAGGAGAACTGCCGGCGGGCCGTGGCTGAACTCCGTCTGCCAGGATCGGGTGAGTATATATATATTTTTTTGTTTTTACACATTTCTGGATGAATTTCAGGGAAGGGCTTATATTTTTAAGCCCTTCCCGAAAATTCATCCCGCGCTCGCCGGCAGCCCATTGCTTTCAATGGAGCCGGCTGTATTGCCGGCTCCATTGAATTCAATGGGCTAACATCGTTCTTCTCTGCCACAGCTATTACAGCTGTGGCAGAGGAGAACGATCTTTATGCTGACAGTGCGGGGGGGGGGGGGGTCTCACTCTTGCCACTATTGTGGCTTAATAGTGAGGCCTCGGAGCCCGAAATGCAGCCCTGCATGTTGCTCCTCGCCTGCCCTATCCATTTCTGTGTGTTTTACATGACTTTGGTGATTTGCTAAGATTTTCACAAATGGAAACCTTAGCGGAGCACCAGTCATATACAAAAATGCTTGAGTCGCCCATTGACTTCAATGGGGTTTGTTACTCGAAACGAACTCTTGAGCATCACTGAAAGTTTGACTCGAGTAACGAGCACTCAAGCATTTTGGTGCTCGCTCATCTCCAATTTTGAACTATTTTCTTGTTCTAGAATACTTAGAAAACACCAGAATCAAAATTATAGTTCTGATTATTTGATCTAAGCTGATAGACACAGGAAGGTCGATGCAGTTAATACTAGTCTAATAAAAGGCCAATGCTGGTAAGTATTGAAGGGATTCTGTCATCAAGTTATTACTGCCTGAGCCAAGGGCAGCATGAATCTGGCACAGGGATCTCTGTGGATGTTAAATTCTGAAACATTGTGGTGTTTCAAAATGAATACACCTTCAGGTTTGACTCGAAGCACCGGCCTCTTCCTGGTCATATCATGCAGAGTGACAGCTCTCTACCTTTGCACAAAAGGGAAGAATGCTATCAATATTCATGTGGCTGGCGGGGTGAGGCCAATGCAGCCCCACCCTGTGACTTGGACCTCAGCCCTGTGATAAACTTTGAAGTATATATATATTCTGAAAAGCTGCAGTGTTTCAAATCACAGTATGGCCAATAGGGGAATACCAAAATAAGAATAGAAATATCACAGGGGGAAATATTCTCTTTAGTAAAAGTTAAGTTTTAGGTTTTTTTTTTAATTAAAATACTATTCTTATTTTGGCATTCCCTTTTTGGCCATACTTTGATTTGACTTTATATTATCTGATGGCTGGCTTTCTGTCTGGTAACTTGGGCCCTGTCCTTTTAAATAGACAGCAGATAAGACATACGAGTCTGATGGTAAAGGTAAAGTCCCCTGGTGCAAGCACAGAGTCATGACTGAGTCCTAGGGTGACATTTTCTTGGCACACTGTTTTTAAGGGGTGGTTTGCCATTGCCTTCCCCAGTCATCCTTTACCCCCAGCAAGCTGTGTACTCATTTTACCGACATGAAAGGCTGAGTCAAAGGCTGAGCTTGAGCTGGCTACCTGAACTAAGTGGGGATTGAACCCGCAACCTTCAATGCTCATGACGGCATTTCTGCTGCTTTAACAGCCTGTGCCACTCTGCTTATATGAGTGGTGTGTACAGTCACAAATTAAGATAGTAGCTTTGATCCTGGTGATCATATAATTGTCAGACACAGATCAGCTTTATGTGTGATTCCTTTGGATGCCCAAGTTACAGTAGAAAACCGTATATGGAAAATAGTTTGAGTCTAATTCTCCATATTATGATGCATTGTATAGAAAAATAAATATACAAAATAAATAATGAAACACTATTAAATTAAAAAAGAAACATATCCTGCCAGCACTAAGCTAAACTAACTATATGTATGTTAAGACAAAAACAAAATGAGAAATATTAGCTTAATACCGACTTTTCTTCAATAGTGTAAAAAAATAAAAAAGGCAAAAAAAAAATCTCCACAAAATGTATTTGCGTCTATGTCTAGACATCTTCTCATGCGGTTCTCCTGAGCCCTGATAGCAATTACTCGTCTTCAGCCGACTCCTGTTTTATAATATCACTTTAAAACTCCTTGTTCATTTTCAATAATGTTATTGTTGTTTTATTCCAGAAAATAAATTCTATAAGTTTGTACCGGTATGATTTCCAATAACAGCAAAACATATTTGCATTTTGAGATTTATGAACTCATAAAATGCAGACAGTAATTTCAGATAAGTTTGGTTTGACCTCATTTTTAAGCATTATGCAAGATGAAATCCTCTAATGGCTTAACTGCCCTGGATATCTGTAATATATTGTCCATGCTTAGCAGATTTATATTGTTCTGCACACCATGTGAACTGTGACACAGCATTGGTAATAGTAATGCATGGATTACAATGTTTGCATTGCATACAAATATAAGATGATTTGTTTTATTATGTAGCTTCACATTAACAGCGTTGATTCAATATTATCAGCTAATACAAGCTCAAAACTATTGGATGCCAAGAGCAGTCTGGGGAGAAAAAAAGAATGCGAAAGACAGTTAGGAAAAAAATTCACTTATGTACCGTGCACTAATCCATTGGATGATATGGCCTAAGGTGATAAAACCACAAAGCATTAACCCCTTTAAGACCAGAGTTTTAATTTTTTCTTATATTTGTTCTTTCTTCTCCACCTTCCAAGAGCCGTACCATTTGTATTTTTCCATTGACATGGCTGGATGGGTTGTATTTTTAATGGTAACATATAAGGTACTGAAAAATATATATTTTTAAGAAATTCATGGTGCAGTAAAAATGACGTGAATAGAGATGAGCGAGCACCAAAATGCTTGAGTGCTCGTTGCTCCAGTCGAACTTTCCGCGATACTCGAGAGTCCGTTTCGAGTAACGAACCACATTGAAGTTAATGGGCGACTCGAGCATTTTTGTATATGACCCATGCTCCGCTAAGGTTTTCATTTGTGAAAATCTTCAAAACCTACGAAAGTGATGGAAACGACACAGATACAGATAGGGCAGGCGAGGGGCAACATGCTTGGCTGCATCTCAGGTTCCCAGGTCCCACTATTAAGCCACAATAGCGGCAAGAGTGAGCCCCCCCCCCCCAACAATTTTTACTTCGGACAAACCCTCATTAGCAAGGCACACCTTAGCTAAGCACCACACTACCTCCAACCAAGCACAAGCACTGCCTGCGGGACACACCGCTGCCACTTCTCCTGGGTTACATGCTGCCCAACCCCCCCACACGACCCTGCGTCCGCAGCGCACACAAAAGTGTCCCTGCGCAGCCTTCAGCTGCCCTCATGCCACACGCTGGCCGCATAGCCACACCACCCTCATGTCTAATTATAAGTGCATCTGCCATGAAGAGGAACCGGAGGCACACACTGCAGAGGGTTGGCAGGGCCAGGTAGCGACCCTCTTTAAAAGGGGTGGGGCGATAGCCCACAATGCTGTACAGAATCGATGAGAAATTGATGTTCGATCTTCATTCCAATCCTGTGCCACCTCCGTCAGGAGCTGCAAACGTGGGCATGAGTTACATAGCTACGGGGAATCCATGTGCCACACAGTATTCATTCTGTCTAGGTGTCGCATAGCTCAATCGACACTGCAAGGGGAAAGCCATCTGCACTCTGCCCCCTAACCAAGTCAATCAGTGTCTTTGTGCCAGACAGGTCAAACACCGCGATGGGAACTAAGTGTGTACCAACAGCATAGGTGGGTCCTAGGCAACCCAAGACATGAAAAATAAATAAATCAGAGTGGCCAAACAAGGCAGACTTGCACCGCGCCGACGACATAGGCCTTGGGCCACAGCTTCAGCAATCGTAGGCATGAAGCGGACTTCGATGCTAGTTCATCCGCGACGAGCTCATTAAATCAGTGAGCTTTCCTTTCACCTCTCCAATGACTGGATTAGCAGGAAATAGCTCCACAGCCCCAACCTGGCATACTTGCACTTCCCCCGGGACATAGGCCTCAGCCCACACCCTCAGCAAATGCGGGCATGAAGCAGACTTCGATGCTAGTTCATCTGCGATGGGCTCATTAAATCAGTTACCTTTCCTTTCACTGCTCCAATGACTGGATTAGCCAGGAAAAAGCTCCACAGCCCAAACCTGGCGCAGTTGCAGATCCCTTGGGACATAGGCCTTGGCCAACAGCTTTAGCAATCGCAGGCAGGAAGCGGACTTTCACTGCACCCAGGACATAGGCCTCTGCACAAACCCTCAGTAATCGCGGGCCTACAGCGGACTCCAATGCTAGCGTAACTGTGAACGTCTCATTAGCGCTGTATCGCTCCTCTTGTTTGTCCCAATGCAGTGCCCCGGATAGCTGCGGTAACGTAAGATAAAATACAGGTTGGCTTCGGCCCACACTGCATGCCCGAGTCAGACTGGGTTTTTTTTATTAATAGTCACAGGCAGGTACAACTCCGCTATGGGAATTCCGTGTGCACCCACAGCATGGGTGGCTCCCTGGAACCCACCGACGGTACATAAATAAATCCCATTGCAGTGCCCCGGACAGCTGAGCTAACGTCAGATAAAATACAGGTTGGCTTCGGCCCACACTGCATGCCCTAGTCAGACTGGGTTTTTTTATTAATAGTCACAGGCAAGTACAACTCCACTATGGGAAGTCTGTGTGGACCCACAGCATGGGTGGATCCCAGGAAGCCACTTACAGTACATTAATAAATCCCATTGCAGTGCTACCAATAGCTGAGCTCACGTTAGATCAAATACAGGTAGGCTTCGGCCCACACTCCATGCCCTAGTCAGTCTGGGTTTTTTTTTTAGGGCCATATACGTAGAACACCGCAATGGGAAAACTTAGTGCACCCATACTATGCACAGACCCCTGTAATATTCCTGTAGCAAAGGTATAAGCTGACCCTACTAATAGTTATGCTGCAGAAGTCTAGGGAGACACCAGTAACATTTCTGTAGTTACAGTATAGACAGACCCCAGTAACATTTCCGTAGCAGCAGTATAGGCAGAGCTCAGTATTAGTAACATTTCAGTGGTAACAGTATAGACAGACCCCAGTAAAATTTCAGTTGCAGCAGTATAGGCAGAGCCCTGTAACATTTTAGTAGCAGCAGTATAGGCAGAGGCCAGTATTAGTAACATTTCAGTAGTAACAGTATAGACATACCCCAGTAACATTTCAGTTGCAGCAGTATAGGCAGAGCCCAGTAACATTTCAGTAGTAACAGTATAGACAGACCCCAATAACATTTCCGTAGCAGCAGTATAGGCATAGCCCAGTATTAGTAAAATTTCACTAGTAACAGTATAGGCAGACCCCAGTAACATTTCCGTAGCAGCAGTATAGGCATAGCCCAGTATTAGTAACATTTCAGTAGTAACAGTATAGACAGACCCCAGTAACATTTCTGTAGTAACAGTATAAGCAGACCCCAGTAACATTTGTGTAGTAGCAGTATAGGCAGACCCCTGTAACATTTGTGTAGCAGCAGTATATACAGACCCCTGTAACATTTCTGCAGCTGAAGTATAGGCAGACCCCTGTAACATTTCTGCAGCTGAAGTATAGGCAGACCCTTGTAACATTAATGCAGTTACTCTCCTCTCCTTTGGCCCAAACAAGTTTCTCAGATAACTGTGGTAACACGAGAGAAAATGCATGATGTGTATTGCTGATCACCTGACCCCAAGCAGGAGGAGGAGGTGGCCTTACAAGGCCAAGAAACCATGACCATGACCCGCTCGCTGTAGCCTGTGTTGGAAGGATGTGAGCGGGCCCTTGGCCAGGCTCGGTCCCAGCAAATACCTTGTGAGATTCAAGGTGCTGCGCCTGACATAGCAATGGGCAGTCCATGTGCCCACACAGTATTCATTCTGTCTAGGTGTCGGATAGCTCTAGCGACACCGCAAGGGGAAAGGCATCTGCACTATGCACCCTACCCAAGTCAGTCAGTCAGTCAGTCAGTCACTTTGTGCAGGACAGGGAAATCACTGCTATGGGAAGTCTGTGTTTACCCACAGCATAGGCGAGTCGAAGGAACCCAAAGACAGCATTAAATATGAAGGAATCAGACTGCCCAAACATGGCAGACTTAAAGTGCGCCAAGGCCATAGACCTCTGCCCACACCCTTAGCAATCGCAGGCATAGAGCAGACTCCGATGCTAGTACAGCAGTGAACGTCTCATTAATGCAGTTACGCTCCTCTCCTTTGGCCCAAACGAGTTTCTCAGATAACTGTGGTAACACAAGAGAAAATTCATGATGAGCATTGCTGATCCCCTGACCCCAAGCAGGAGGAGGAGGTGGCCTTACAAGGCCAAGAAACCATGACTAGGGCCCGCTGTAGCCTGTGTTGGAAGGATGTGAGCGGGCCCTTGGCCAGGCTCGGTCCAAGCAAACACCTTGTGAGACCCAAGGTGTCACGACTGACATAGCAATGGGAAATCCATGTGCCCACACAGTATTCATTCTGTCTAGGTGTCGGATAGCTCTATCCACACCACAAAGGAAAAGCTATCTGCACTATGCACCCTACCCAAGTCAGTCATTGACTTTGTGCCGGACAGGTAAATCCCCGCTATGGGAAGTCTTTGCGCACCCACAGCGTAGGCGAGCCGAAGGAACCCAAAGACAGTAATAAACATGAAGAAATGATAGTGCCCAAACAGGCCAGATTTTCACTGTGCCGAGTACATAGGCCTCTGCACACACCCTCAGCAATCGTTGGCATAGAGCAGACTCCAATGCTAGTACAGCTGGGAAGGTCTCATCAATGCAGTAATGCTCCTCTTCTTTGGCCCAAACCAGTGTCTCAGATAACTGTGGTAACACGGGAGGAAATACATGATGCCCAGTGCTGATCCCCTGACCCCAAGCAGGAGGAGGAGGTGGCATTACAAGCCCAAGACACCATGACCAGGACCCGCTATAGTCTGTGTGGGAAGCACATTAGCGGGCCCAGGGTCAGGCTCAGTTCCAAGCCTCCACCTTTGTGACCCAAGGTGCCCTGAGTTAAATAGCAACGGGAAATCCATGTGTCGCAACATAGATAGCTCAACACTGGAAGGGGCAGTCTTTGAGTTCCTTGGCCTAGCCTATGCTGTAAGTGCACAAAGATGGTATTACATAGGAAGAAATCAGAGTGCCCAACCATGGGAGAGTTTCGCCCCGCCAAGCAACTTGGCCTCGGCCAGCAATTCTGGCCTAGTCAGTCACTGTATTATTTATGCCACATAGGTAAAACACCGCGATGGGAAGACTTAGTGCACCCATAGTATAGACAGATCGCTGTAACATTCCTGTAGCAAAGGTATAAACAGACCCCAGGAACATTTCTATAGCAGCAGTATAGGCAGACCCCTGTAACATTTTTGTAGCTGCAGTATAGGTAGACCCCAGTACCATTTCTGTAGTGGAAGTATAGGCAGACCCCAGGAACCTTTTCCTAGCAACAGTATACGCAGACCCCTGTAACATTTCTGTAGCAGCAGTATCAGCAGACCCCTGTAACATTTATGTAGCAGAAGCATATGCAGACCCCAGTACCATTTTTGTAGCAGCAGTATAAGCTGTGAGGAAGGAGGAGCAGCAGCCCGAGGATTCAGAGTTTCAGCAGTGGACTGTGTAGAAGACTGGGTGCCCGATACATTGCTGGATGCATTTTCTGCCATCCACGACAGGACCTTCTCACACTGCTCTGTTTGTAATAAAGGTCTACCGCGTGGACCCATACATTGTGATATGAAGCTGGGGACCCCAGACACTTGCCTCTCTCCTAATCCCACAGCAGCCAGCTGGGATACACCTGGACCAGGAACTCGGCCTATTCCTACACCCTCACTTGGAACTCCGCATCCTCGCCCGCGTCCACATCCTCGACCCCTACCCCTCAGCATGGTGGATTACGAATAGAGCAGACACAGACCGCTGTAAATAATTATGCAATTATATGCATACACTTTCACGCAGAGAGCGGAATCGTAACGCTAACTCCAGGCAGAAAAAAATGGAAGGAATGCCGCAAACAGGCCTAGCAATGAAATAGTGATGCACCAAAACTCCCACCAGGCACCCAGTAAAATGAAGACAGTCGGAGGTAGCCCAACAGAGGAGCTTTTTGGGGGGGTTTTGAAAAAGAAGACAGGCTATATACTGTATATATCACTTTCCCTCTATAAGTACCTGTGTTGGCCGTACGCTGAGCGCCAAATTCGCTGCAGACACAGGCCGGTGTAAATAATCTTGGAATTATGTGCGTAGACTTTGTCACTGAGAGCAGTCTAGTAAGGCAAACTCCAGGCAGAAAAAAATAGTCAGGAAGGCCGCAAACAGGCCTAAGTGCAATAGTGATGGACTACAACTCCCATCAGACACCGAGTGAAATTTAAACAGTCAAGGCTAGCCCAACTGAGGTGCTTTTTGTTTTTTTTGGTCAAAGAAAACAGGCTATATACTGTGTATATCACTTTCCCTCTATCAGTCGCTGTGGCCGTATGCTGTGCGTCTCTAATTCACTGCAGACACAGGCCGGTGTAAATAATCTTGGAATTATGTGCGTAGACTTTGTCGCTGAGAGCAGTATAGTAAGGCAAACGCCAGGCAGAACAAAATAGGAAGGCCGCAAACAGGCCAAAGTGCAATAGTGATGGACTACAACTCCCATCAGACACCCATTGAAATTTAAACAGTCAAAGGTAGCCCAACTGAGGAGCTTTTTGTTTTTTTTGGTCAAAAATACAGGCTATATACTGTGTATATCACTTTCCCTCTATCAGTCGCTGTGGCCGCATGCTGTGCGTCTCTAATTCACTGCAGACACAGGCCGGTGTAAATAATCTTGGAATTATGTGCGTAGACTTTGTCGCTGAGAGCAGTCTAGTGAGGCAAACTCCAGGCAGAAAAAATAGTCAGGAAGGCCGCAAACAGGCCTAAGTGCAATAGTGATTGACTACAACTCCCATCAGACAACCTGTAAAATGCACACGGTCACAGGTAGCCGTAAGAAGGAGCTTTTATTTAAAAAAAATTTTTGCAAAAGAATACCGGCTATATAGTGTGTATATGACTTTCCCTCTATCAGGGGTTGTCGCCGTACGCTGTGCGTGAAGTTGACGGCAGACACAGAGCGGTGTAAAAAATTTTGGAATTATTGGCGTACAGTTGGAGGCTGACAGCGGTTATGTAAAGCTAACTGCAGCCAGAAAAAAATTATACGGAAGGCTGCAAACCAGCCTAGCTGTGCAATAGTGATGGACTACAACTCCCATCAGACAACCTGTAAAATGCACACGGTCACAGGTAGCCCTAAGAAGGACCGTTGGGGTTCTTGTACACAGGATTCTACACTACCACTCTCCCTATCTCAGCAACGCTGTCCCTATACTATGTAGTACAGACTGCAGCCTGAGAACGCTATAGCTGTAATGGGGCTGCACGCCCGATATACAAAAAAAAAAATTTGCAAAATTGCTACCAGCAGCCACAACAGTAATGCACATGGACAGATGGGGCCCTAAGAAGGACCGTTGGGGTTCTTGTAAACAGGATCCTACACTAACACTTTCCCTATAGCAGCACCAGCACTGTCCCTGATCTCTCCCAGTGTGTGACTGTGGCGAGCCGCGGGCGGCCCCACTTTAAATACTCGGGGGTCACTTGATCTCGCCAGCCACTCACTGCAAGGTGGTGGGATAGGGCTGGAACGTCACAGGAGGAAGTTGTAATGCCTTCCCTGCGTTTCTATTGGCCAGAAAATGGCGCAAAACTTTCAGTGAAGGAAATGGAATTGACTCCAACATCGCGTGGTGCTCGCCACGGGTAACGAGAAGCTTGAGTACCCTAATACTCGAACGAGCATCAAGCTCGGACGTGTACGCTCACTCATCTCTAGACGTGAACTTTGTTCTGTTGGTCAGTATGATATGGAAATACCAAATTTATACAGTTTTTTTTCAATGTACTTTTAAATTCAATTACTTTCAATTACTTTTAAAAAATAAAGAGACTTTTTAAAAAATAAAGCCCACTTTCTGTCACCATATTCCGAGACCCATACGCTTTTTATATTGTCTTTGATTGAGCTGTGTGAGCTTGTTTTTGATCTGCAGATTTTATTTGTACCGTTTGGGGTGCGTATATTTTTTGATCACTTCTACGTCATTTTTTTTTAGAGCTGGTATAACAAAAAAAACCTGTAGCTCTGACATTTTATACTTTTTTGTGCTGTACACCATATGGGATAAATAGTGTAAAATTTTTATAGTTTAGACTTTTACGAACTCAGTGATACTAAATATATCATTTTATTCATAGCATTGATTTTTTTTATGGCAAAAAATGTTATTAAACTTTTTTTTAGCTTTTAAGATTTTTATTTACCCACTTTTAAAAATGTTATCTAAACTTTTTTTTTACATTTTTATTAACTTCATAGGGGATTTGAACTTGCGATCACTTGATCAGTATTGCAATATATAGGGATTTTCAAAGCTGCCTTATAAAGGGGTTTTCTGGCAAATGAAAAGCAGGGTGGCAGTGGCAGGATGCATTGCACATAAAAAAATACTTATCTATTCACTGCCATGCTGCTTCCACCGTCGCTTGCTGCCATTTCAGTCTTCTGGTTACTTTGGGCTGTAGCAGTTATATGGTTGTTTACCAATGTGACTTCTACAGCCAATAGAAACCCTGACAGTGATGTCATCAGTGACATCCCATAAAGTTTCCGGGCATTTCTTCTTTATAAATAAATGTGACAGGTTTATGGGGCATCACCAGGTCAGAAGATCTGGTACCGTCACCTGACAGATACTCTGACACTGGAGTACAGAAGCTGCACTCCAATGCTAGGATGAGTACATTCATTTTATAAAGCTTTGGGCACAAGTGGCCAAAAACTATATTAAAAAAATTATGTCAGACAATCCTTTTAAGCATCCGTGCTTGGTAGCCTTCACTAGGCATCCAGCTGCCATACTAGCCAATCAGTGCCCTGTGATTGCATCGGAGGGGCAGATGGAGCACCGGAGAGGTCCCCCCTTTAGTTGACTGTTTAGAAACATGATTGGCTTTGACTGCAGCATCTAAATAATTTACTACCAAAATCAGAACTCAATTTGCGGCAGTTGCATGCGGCTGTCAGTTGTCAAAAACAGCAGGTAGCCCTTGGGTATGGCGGGAACTTGACTCCACAGCTTGCTCAATACATTCTTTCCAACTGCATGATATATATTTACGTATTACGGTCTGGAAGGGGTTAAAGCACTAAACTCCTGGACAACGTGGTTTAAAACACTGAACCATTGAACATTATTTCTAGTCTCTAGTTTCATTAGGCCTTTTCACATTTTAGCTGCCACATTATTATATATCTTTACCAATATCTGCACACCCTGAGATTCTATTAAATCAAATTTAGCGCACTGTAGGGTTTTATGATAAATTAAGTTTTATTAGACTTGTCCAAATCATTCAACCATAATATGGACATTAAAATGTGGCAATATTACGGCAGTGTGAAAATGACCACCGGCAGCCTTTTAGAATAGACAACAAATTTTAGTGGCATAGTGATTTAGAATTTCGCTTTTTAATGACTTGAAGTCCTATAGTTTATGGTGATTTAATGGATGGTTGCCTATTCATAGCGTTCATGAAATACACAGATAAGGAAAAATCCATCTAAGTAAAATTTACATTTATAGTTGATTATTAATGAACTGTTTTAATGAATACATTTTTTTATAACATGTGATACAAATTTCCATAATTTTTTTTCCGCTTTTTTATTAACCCCTTCAGTGACAGATTTATTATTACTCTGTCAGCGCAGCAAGCCCGGTAGATCTTCCTGAGGTCATTTTTCAAGTGGCAAATGTATTTCAGCACTAGAGCTGTCCATGGAAATCTTCCAGGGTTTAAAGGAGTTGTCCCGCGAAAGCAAGTGGGGTTATACACTTCTGTATGGCCATATTAATGTACTTTGTAATGTACATCGTGCATTAATTATGAGCCATACAGAAGTTATTCACTTACCTGTTCCGTTGCTAGCGTCCTCGTCTCCATGGTGCCGTCTAATTTCAGCGTCTAATCGCCCAATTAGACGCGCTTGCGCAGTCCGGTCTTTTCCCTGGTGAATGGGGCCGCTCGTGCCGGAGAGCTGGTCCTCGTAGCTCCGCCCCGTCACGTGTGCCGATTCTAGCCAATCAGGAGTCTGGAATCGGCAATGGACCGCACAGAGCCCACGGTGCACCATGGGAGAAGACCCGCGGTGCATCGTGGGTGAAGATCCCGGCGGCCATCTTAGTAAGGTAAGGAAGAAGTCGCCGCAGCGCGGGGATTCGGGTAAGTACTAAACGTTTGTTTTTTTTTAACACATGCATTGGGTTTGTCTCGCGCCGAACGGGGGGCCTATTAAATAAAAAAAAAAAACGTTTCGGCGCGGGACAACCCCTTTAACTGCATGGTCAGTGCAGCAAGGCCCGGAGATTTTCTGGGTGTGCCACTAAAGGGGTTAATTGACTGTTTCATAATTATATACGTGTAATTCCTATACAAACCTTAAATATTAGAAGTATAATTTGTTGAATATGCCTGCACATGTACATTCTATGTGTATCTGGCAAATGTGATTCATTCTCTCATTAATATAACCATTGCTGAAATTACTTTTGATTCAGACAATTTCTAGCCAAAATTCGTTTTTTAACAGCTGGTAGCTGCTGTTGTTGATTATGCAGCAACTTTAGTGTTTAGAAGTGATGAGTTGCTCAAAGTTAATCGCCTAAAACTGTGTGGATGGTGATATGCATCTCTGAGCTTTTACTAAGTCTAGATTTTGTCACAGCTTAATAATTTTTCTCTTTTGCAGTGTTATTATGGAGCCATCCATCTCTAGCTGTGTGAAATATGCCACAAATCACAGTCATTCTACTTATCTTTTAAAATAAATTGTGCTCCAAAGTGTAATTTATTTGTAAAAAAATACATATGGAAATATTTCAAATATAATGCATGAGTTAACAAAGCAGCCTCAGATAAATGAATGCGATTCAGAGATTGGAGAAATGTAGTATATGTCATTTATATGAGTCCCGTGCTGCAAGTGCTTTTCTATTCCTGAAAGCATTATTGATCATTGGTAAACATACATAAATGGGTCTTGGGACAGTAATGTTTTATATCAATTCATATCAGTCTCGTGAACTGATAAGCTACTGATCTCATTGCTTTAAAGAGATTTCTGAGGTATAAGTTAATTAAGATTAAAAGGGTTTTCTTGCATTCAAATATTAATGGCCTATCTTCAATAATTAATTGAGACCCCCAGGAACCCTCTTGAAACAGTAGAATGAATATATTCTAACACTCTGCATGGAGATTGTGACGAGCACTGAAGCTCAGTCCTGTTCCAGTGCATAGGGATGAGCTGAAACACCATGCACAGCCATACATGTATAGCTAACAAAGACACAAAACTGGTAAATCGGTACTGCTCTCCAATGAATTCCAACAGACACTAGGGTAGATTTATCCAACTTTTATTTTTAATAATTAATTAAAACCAGCAGATACGCATTTCGGGGTAAGCCCCTTCATCAATCAGGTTGGGCAAGACATAACTCTTGGGGTTGCGGGATTACCTAAAAGTGCTGTTGGTACCTGATGGCATTGTGAGCCTATCCTGGGAACACCAGGAGAAGTTGTCATGAGCATTTTTGACCACCATCTGGTGGATCTATCTGGTTGGCAAAGTCTCCAAATGGAATTATTTTCACAAACATTCACACCTGTTTTTTCTCTTCAGCTCCTTGAGGCCTCGGGCCCCAGACTCTCATATACACCGGGTTTGCCCCACCCCTTTTCTATCTCTTTATACTTGTATGCTTATGTAGACAATAAAGGGTCTCCTTCATTCTACTGATAGATGTTAGCGTCAGGATTTGGACGGACTTTCACCATTCAAACATAGGATAGGTCATCAATGTTTGATTCCAGGAAAACTCCTTTAAAGGAATTGTCTTAGAAAAAAAAAACCTTTAATATAAGAGCTGCTATGATGAACAGCTGAACACCAGCTGCCATAAAATGGTGCGGTTTCTGCCTGTTGAAGCTGCCGTCGTCTGTTGCACAAGATATGTTGTATTACATTTAGAAGAATGCCAGTCATAGTAATTTATGAAAGGCCCAAGTCCTCTTGTTTGCAGCTTTCCATTTAGACTCATCAAGAGGGTAACTGAGTGGGGGACCTCCTTCTATGACATCACTTTGCTCCAACCAGGGTAACTGAGTGGGGGACCTCCTTCTATAACATCACTTTGCTCCAACCAGGGTAACTGAGTGGGGGACCTCCTTCCATGAAATCACTTTGCTCCAACCGGGCACGAATACAGGTGTTTCCTGACAAGAAATAAACCTTTATAGATGTTGTCTCAAAATGATAACTTCTTTCCACATGCCCTCTTCTGGAATATCAGGACACTTGCTATTAGTTGAAGCCACTAACAAAGAGTTCTCTCCATTTAATTTTGAATATTTTTATTGAGAATGATCAAATCACTTCTGTAATAAAGTACGATAAAATATTACTTGAGTCCTGGTAAGCATGCACGTGCTATCTGATTCTGCACAATATCTGATCTCCACAAAATGGAAATGCCTGCAAGTTGATTGAAAATGAATGATGCTGGTATGTAGAAGAAAATGAGAATTCTTCTATGTAATTATAATCTGACATTGGTGCCTGACATTGAAGAAAACATTGCGTAGAAATATTTATAAAGTTACATTTTATAGAGGAACTGATTACTTACTTTGCTTTGAGGTTATTATGAAGAGTTTGAATAGTACATTTCACATAAGAATTGTAATGAGAATGGACGGAGCAGTGGGGCGGCATTATCCTTTTTACTGGCTTTTGAGTCTTTCATTTTGGTGTCATTGTGTATTTGTCCATTTCTAGAAATGTTTGTTTAAGCCATGGTCCTTTTGAATAGACATAATATATTTTGTTATATCATTGCTAGTTTCGCCAGAGCTATATTATTAGCTATATTATTTGAGTAACAGTCAATATGTATAGTATAAAAAAGTATAAGAATTTACGACGTAGCCTTCAGTGTGGACTTTAAAGGGGTTGTCCAGTGGTAAACCATTGATGGCCTATGTTGAGGATGTTTAGAAAAAAAGATTTTTATCCCACCTTAGACGGCTTCTAGCTCCTGGTTCCATGCAGCAGGTGCGTCTCCAAGTGCTTGTACAGCCTTGCAGTCACTTTGGGTTTCTTTCACAAGTAAGTAAGTTATTTTGAGGATGGGCTATCAATTGCAGGTCAGTGGGGGTGGGTGCTGCCTAGGACTCGCTTTGAAGAGCTGTATGCACTTATGCACTGAACTAAATTTGGCAGGAAGAAGACAGCTCTGTTATCACTGCAGTGATCGCGGTTGGTATTACAGGAAACCCTGTAGAAAGTGTCGCAGCCTTTATATATAGGGTTGCATACTCTCAAGGATACAGTATAGAAAGAATAGCCTGATGTATATATACCTATAATATTTCGTAAGTAAACTAACCCCCGCGGGGATGGGTCCAGCCTAAATTCGACTACACACCGCTAATTCGTATATTCAATAGGGCTTGTTTGATTTGTTTGGTTCAATGCATTTCAGTTGGACTTCACAACTCTTTAGGAACCAGGTAGTCATATACACAAAAATTGAAGGAAGAACCCAAATTGGTCCTTTTACCTTCAACGCAAAATCTTGTGAAATTGACACAGGAAATGCTGAAGATCGTAGAGAATTTAACAAAAATCAATAGCACCAGAATGACTAATGAGGTATTGACTGGTGGTCATTCCCTGCTGAACTGGACAACGAGTATATTAAGCCCAGGGCCAAAGTACAGTAATCCACTCTTTTGCAAGAGGGTTACAGGGGTACCAGTGCCGTAATATGGTTAACTCGGCACTAATGAAAACCCCCCTTTCAGTTGCTTAAGCAGGAGCTAAATTGAGCCCAGATAGGTTAGAGATCAAAAGGAGCTTATACCATTAAATAGTTCTAATAAAATGGTGACTGACCAACATAGCCATAGATAATATTTCTACATGCTAGCAATAGGTGGCTAGTGGCTCAATGACCCCTAGCTGGGATAGCTGCAGCCAATATTACCACATGCTATTAGTCTCCTCTAGCCTTTTGTGGAAACTAAACAGCCCCAATTAGCTAACTCTCATCTGCTAGAATTTATCCAGGGAGGGCCAATCCCCTCCTTTTCTTGTTTCAGAGGTAGTGGGAAATACTCCACCCCATACCCCAGTGCAGCAAAAGAAAGGATAAATGAGGGGCGGAGCCTGACCTCCGAGAGCAATGGCTGCCTGAGACCTGCGCTCCGGCTGTGAGAGGTCTTCACAGGGTCCTATCTAACGCTACTTACAGCGAACATGCGGAAAGCGGCAAGGGAGAGGAGCGCTGAACAGCTGAGCACACCGGGCGCTCAGAAGAATCAAGTCGGGATGCAGCGCCCGCCGGCCAAGATGGCGCCGGCCCACGAGGCTGCTTCATCAGATCAAAGTAAGGAGAGGGGAGGGGAATCCTCATCGGATGAGGAGGAAGATAGCGAAGCCATCTCTAAAGGCTTCATGAAACAGCTTCTAGCTAAAGCCCTGCAGCCCCTGATGTCAGACCTTGCTGAAATCAAAGAAGATGTTAAACACCTGGGGCGCAGGGTGGAGGACCTAGAGACTTCCTCCTCCTCCATCACATCGCACGCCCTGATTTTGGAGCAAGTCCTGAGGGAGCAGCACGAGCACCTTAATCGCGCCCTAATATCCCAGGAGGACTTAGAAAATCGAAACAGGCGCTGCAACGTCCGTATAAAGGGGCTCCCAGAGTCGGTTGCTGCAGAGTCCCTCTTTAAGGTGGGTGCGGAAATTTTTGGTCTTCTGCTAGGACCCGCGAAGGCGCAACACGTGGGCATCGAGCGTATTCATAGGGCGCTCAGACCCCCTCCTTCCGCGAATGACCCACCAAGAGACGTCATTTGTAAGTTGCTTTCTTTCCAGGACACTCTTTCCATCCTTAATGCTGCAAGGGAACATAAAGAGCTGAAATTTGGGGGTCATTCCCTGCAATTTTTTCAAGATCTTGCACCCTCCACCTTATATAAAAGAAGACTTATGCGCCCACTTCTGGAGGCTCTTAGGGCTAAAGACTTGCGCTACGCCTGGTTGTTCCCCTTCGGGTTAGGGATATCCGTGAAGGGGAGAAGGCTTACAATAAGAACCCCAGAAGACCTACACAAAGCCTGGCCCCTTCTGGAGATACCCCCTCTAGACCTGCCGTGCTGGCTGCCGCTTCCGGGGTTTCCGAAATTGCCAAAACTACCTCCTCTTGAGGCATGGCAACAAGCCTCTAACGCAAAATCACCTAGAGGGAAAAAGAAGAAGACAAAGGAGACCCCCAGCAGCGTGGACACCTGAGCTTATTGAGCGATGCAGCTCAGGTCCACCCCCACACAGGTTATGCTGACTCGACCTAACTTTATGCTTTTTGAAAAGCGTTTCCCAAAACCAGAGAAAGACTTTCGGATGTTTTGCGGTCCGTGGACTTTTCTTTAGTGGATAGGTTCGGATCAACCGGTCCCCGTGGCTATTGTTTGTTTGTATTATTGGTTCGACTTAACATGTCTTCACGTTGCTTTCTCTTTTACAGGATGGCTCCTCTCCCGACCAGCTCCAGCTGGGTTTTGGGAGCCTGTTCTTTCCCTCCGTATGTCCTCATTAGAGGATCCTGTGAGACCCCTGGCAGTTCAGGCTGTCCGTAATTGATCGGTCTTTATTTTATAAGGCCCGATCAATCCGCCTCACCCCCTACCTCACCCCTTCCCTCACCTCACCTGCCTTTGTCTCGAATAGACGCTCCAGTCGCAGTGAGGTCCTCCGTGTCGTCCCTAGTAGGAGAAAACTACTTCGCTTTTCCTGCTTCGGGCCTGTGGTTTGTTTCCCCCCCCCGGCTGTCTCTGGTGAGTCTCTTCCCCCCCCCCCCCCCCCTATCCCGATTGTCTCCAGCCCTCCCGCCCCCCCCTTCCTCCTCAGTCTCCCGTGCCTAGTCAGACTACCGAGTGACTGGAGGAGAGGGAGACTTGTGTTCTTCTACGACTAACGCATCTGTTTCTCTTCACGTATTACAGAGTTCTTCGGGGATTAGTTCCACTTCACCATGAGCGACTCTCTGAAATGGTCTACGTTTAACGTGAAAGGGCTGAATTCCCCCTCCAAAAGACATCACGTGGCGCTGCTGCTGAAAAGGTACGGCACAAAAATTGCTTTTTTGCAGGAAACCCACTTCAGGGGAAATAGACATTTATCCCTACCGGGCAAACTTTTCACGCAGGGATACCACAGCATGCACCCGACATCCGCTTCCAAGGGTGTCTCTATACTTTTCCATCACACTGTAGTTTTCACATGCGAAGCCCAACACTCGGATGGAGAGGGAAGGGTCCTCTTTTTAAGGGGCAAACTCCTAAACCAAAAAGTAACGATAGCTAATTTGTATACTCCAAACGCAGGGCAAGTACCTTGGCTGATTAATCAGCTAGAGATTTTAAAGCAGTTCGCGGATGGCCCAATTCTCTTGGGAGGAGATCTTAACCTGACCCTCAACCCCATTCTTGACTCCTCGACGGGGAAATCTCACATTGCCCAGGCCAGACTCAGAAGACTGTATCGCAGTCTTTCGGAGATGGGTCTGATAGATGTCTGGAGATATGTTAACCCCACGACGAAGGACTTTACCTTCTATTCCCATGTTCATTTTTCTTTCCAACGCCTCGACTATATTTTTGTGTCTTCGTCCCTGCTAAACTCCGTTACCGGCGCCAAAATCGACCCCATTCTTATCTCTGACCATGCTCCGCTCCACACCGACATTGACCTCTCTCCGCCCCCGGCTCGAGAATGGAGATGGAAGTTAAATCCCACGCTCCTTGACTTAGAAGAGGATAGACAGCACTTAAATTCACTCCTAGAGGAATTTTTCCTTTTAAACAAATCACAGGATATCTCAACTCCAGTGACATGGGAAGCCCATAAGGCTTACGTAAGGGGCCTTTTGATTGCTCTGAGCTCCAGAGTTAGGAAAAGGCAGCAAAAATCGATAGATGAAAAGCTCCAACAGATAGCAAAACTGGAACAAGCCGCAAAAAGTTCACAATGCAAGGCCGCGCTGGACAGGTTGACTACCCTAAGGAAAGAGCTAAAAAGAGACTTTGACACGAGGTATAATAAGAAACACTTATACCTGCAAAGAACAGTCTATGTTCAGGGCAACAGGGGCAGCAGATGGACCTCTGCCCTTATTAAAAAAGCTCGAAAAAGAAATTTTATCAGCTCCATAAAAACTAGCTCAGGCCGTCGGGTCACATCTTCGGCAGACATAGCGGAAGAGTTTCAGGCCTTCTATTCGCAACTTTATAATATTCACCAACCCCTCACACCCGACGGACGACAGGTCGCCCTCGCACAGATTCACAAGTTCCTGAGTGAGCTGAACCTCCCCAGTCTGGACGATGATGCTGTAGCGACCCTGACGAGACCAGTCTCCTCTCAGGAGATAGAGGACCTCTTGAAATCCTCCCCGTCGGGGAAAAGCCCTGGCCCAGATGGGCTACCGGCCTCTTATTACAAAGCCTTCCAATCCTGTCTGGTTCCCCAACTGACAGAACTATTCAACTCCCTTTTACGGGGAGAATCGCTTCCCAGGCAGGCGCAGGAGGCGCATATTACTTTGATTCATAAGGACAATAAAGATCCGGAGGCGTGCGGAAGTTATAGGCCTATATCCTTAATCAATTTTGATGTTAAACTATGGGCAAAACTTCTCGCAAAAAGACTAGAAAAATATATCCCATTCCTTGTAGACGCGGAGCAGGCTGGTTTCGTCAGGGGTAGAGAGGTAAGAGACAATTCTATTAGACTCCTCCACGCAATTAGTTACGCCCAATCACAAAACATCCCACTGGCTCTAGTAGGCTCAGATGCCGAAAAAGCCTTTGACCGGGTTAGTTGGTTATATATGCAAACAGTTCTCTCGCATTTCAAAATCCCCCCTACCTTCATTTCTGCCATCTTTTCTCTATATGCAGCCCCTTACGCCAGAATTAAAATAAACGAGATCCTTTCGCCCCCCTTCAACATCAGTAATGGCACGCGGCAGGGATGCCCCCTCTCCCCCTCGCTATTTATCCTAGCCCTTGAGCCATTCCTGCAGAGGATCCGTTTAGATCCCAACATTCAGGGTCTAAAGGTGGGCCGAAAGACTCTGTCGTTGGCCGCTTACGCAGACGACATTGTCTTTTTAGTTACGAACCCAGAAAGGGGACTACCCCATCTCATCAGTCTCTTAGAGGAATATGGAACCCTCTCTAATTTCAAAATAAATTTTTCCAAATCAAAGGTTCTAAACGTATCGATTCCGGCTAGCCGCTGCCAAGCGCTGAAAGCAGGCTCCCCTTTTTCATGGGCGGCAGCTGACATAGATTTTTTAGGTATACAGCTCACAAAAAAGGTAGAAGACTTGTTCTCGGCTAACTTTACTCCTCTCCTGCCCAGGATAAAAAACTTGCTGCGCTCTTACGACTTGCCTTTCCTGTCCTGGCTGGGGAGAAAAAACATTCTCCAATCATATGTAATGCCAATAATCCTATATAAGCTGCGGCTTCTACCGATACACATCCCCATTTCCTTCTTCAAGTCCCTTCACTCAATCATCCTAAATTATGTCTGGAAGGGGAAAAGGCCGAGATTGGCCCATAGTTTACTTGAAAAAAGGAGGGTGGACGGTGGGGTTGATCTCCCTAATCCGCGTGACCTGTACTTAACTGCCCAATTAAATCTCTGGATGGAGCTGGTGCTTCCCTTAAAGGACCATTTAGTACATGAACTCGCGTTAGCTTCGTACGGCCCCACTCTCCTTCAGGATCTGTGGTTCCCTGCGTCGGTCCTACGGAGACGGAGGACTCCCAGTCCCCTTCTTAGAGGAGTTATGGAGACTTGGCATAAACTGGGAGGCGGGTTGGCCCCCTCCCCCTCTCCCCTCACCCCCTTAAATGTCCTGCATAAGACGTTAGATCTGCACCTAGATCCTTGCTCTGCGGGCAGCTGGCAGATCCTCGCAGATAAAAGAATTTCAGACATTCAGTCGAGGGCTCACATGCCCCCTGCAGACATTCTAAAAGACCTATTGCCTAGTCATGGGCTTCCCTTTTTAGTTTCAGCACACATTACCGGAGTTATTAAAAAGTTTTTGTCCCAACACAAGTCGACCAGACCATTAACTAGTTTTGAGAAAACTCTGAATGATAGCAATTTTTCTAAGAGAAAACTAGCTTTCATGCGTAAGCAATTTATTTCTCCCACGGGTAATTCAAAACCCGTGTTCATCACTTCTTGGGAAAGGGAACTCAGGATCTCCCTCTCAGAGAGCGACACGAGGGTCATACTCAAGAACTCATTTGGCATTTCGCCCTGCGTTACCTCTCAGGAGTCACATTACAAATTACTATCAAGATGGTATAGGACTCCCCAATGGCTCTCAGATCATAAATTATCATCTCAAGATGCCTGCTGGAGGTGTGACTCTGCTACGGGTTCATACCTACACATTTGGTGGGAGTGCCCGGTGCTGGTGCCCTTCTGGAGGGAGGTCGGGTGTGTGCTGAGTAAGCTCGCCCCGGGGTTGGTTCTTTCCCCTGAGGTGGTCATTCTGTGGAAGCCGTCAGCCGCCTTTCACCCGCAGAAACACAAATTGGTCGCTTTCCTGCTTGATGTCGCTAAGGCGCTCATTCCCCTTTTATGGCATCAAAAAACCCCCCCTTCTCTGGCGATGTGGAGGGACAGGGTGGATCTCCTTTCGAACCTGGAGGAATTATCCAGTTACTCCAGGGGCTCCCATGAGGGGTTCCTGGAAACTTGGAGCCCGTGGCGCTCTATCAGAGCAACACTGCTCGAGGGGGGGTCGTCCACTGAGTCGGACTAAAACGGAGTCTATTCCACCTCCTCTCCTCCTCGGTTTCGAAGTACGAGTTCCACGCCCTAGTCACTGCGATCTTTCCACACAAAAATTTCTTGTCCGGTGGTGCGCCCGCAGCCTGAAGTTGCTCTGACGCGCTGGTTCCACATCTCACTTAAAGGTGGTCGGTGCGCGAGACTGCTCCCCCTTCCCCCCCCCCCCCCCTCCCCCCCGTTCCCATACCTTTCTTCCATTCCCTCTGTTTGTTCCCTATTGTTGCTGTCAATTTGTTTCTTTGTGTGTCTATAGGTTGTTTAGGTTGTGTTTTGGGAGGATTCCTGATAGGGTAGTTGCCCTGACTGGTGGATGTTTGCCTCCCGGTGGCCTAGGCCACGTTATTACTGTTGCAGAATGTCTCGAAAAATTCTCAGAGGGTTACTTGCTCTTTTATCGTATGTTCGCACTCTAAGGTAACCTGTTTCTATATTTAACGAGACGTTGTTTACTAATGATTCATTGATTGTCTATATTCAAAATGTCAATAAAAATCGTTTTAAAAAAAAAAAAAAAAAAAGAAAGGATAAATGATAAACAAAAGAAAAAGCATGACCGCCAGCCCTGATAGTGGAGTGGCAGCCATATAACACCAAGACTCGTCTCTGCAGTGGGAATCAGAGCTACTTGCTTTCTGCAGAAAACAGCTTTTAAAGGGGTGTCCTGGGCAACGGCTCCCACTGATCTGCTATTGATGGCCCATCCTCAACATAGGCCATCAGTAGTTTACTACTAGACAACCCCTTTAAATCATGCTAAAGATTATGGCTCTCCAGTGATGCTTAGGGTTGCCACCTTTGTCACAAAAAAATACTGGCCTTGGTAAAAAAAAAGGGGCGTGTCGGGGCATGGCCTATCACAGCATTTTCTTCCTCCTTTATCTCCTGAATTCTGTCCAGCGTTGGTGCGCATGTGTGGGATCCCGTCCAGCGTGTTCTCGTGAGTAGATGAGATTTAGTGTGATTTACACGTCATCTACTCGTGAGTGCACGCTGTAGACACTCGCATTACATACAATCTACACATATATAATTATATACAGGAGATACCCAGGTTACCCCAGCATGGTCCATATCACTATATACAGGAGATATACCTCCCCTGTATATAGTGATGCTGATGTAAGGTAAATATGTCCTGTATGTAATTATATGAACAGCTGGTTTAACGTATACCACCTAAACATACAAGATTACATGCAGTACATGTACTACTCCTCCGCTCTCCTCCACGGGTCCTGACACTGTCACTGCAGCGCCGGCCAGACATCCATCCTGAACCCCACACATTGCACACACACAACTCCATTACATCCATCTTGAACCCCAGACATCACACACATAGCTCCATTACATCATCCTGATCCCCAGACATCACACACACAGCTCCGCTACATCCATCTTGACCCCCACACATCACACACACAGCTCCACTACATCCATCCTGATCCCCAGACATCACACACACAGCTCCACTACATCCATCTTGATCCCCAGACATCACACACACAGCTCGTCTACATCCATCCTGATCCCCAGACATCACACTCACAGCTCCGCTACATTCATCCTGATCCCCAGACATCACTCACACAGTTCCACTACATCCATCCTGATCCCCAGACATCACACACACAGCTCCACTACATCCATCCTGACTGACACACACACACACAGCTGCAAAGTCATACCGCCGCAGAGTCCTACATTTACTTAGCCCCCATGGTCATGTGATCCCTGACTCCTCCCGCACAGATTATCACATGACATGACGTAATCGGAGGCCCTGAAAGCTGTCGGCTCTGCAGGTCTGTGTTTCCCCTGATGTCAGGAGGGTTTTTCCTGCCAGAGGAGAGTTGACCAGCGCTAGGGGGCAGTGCACGCTCTGTAACAGTGCAACAGTACACTGTTGTAACAAAATTTAAATTGACACTTAAGACAACAAAAAGGAATTGCAATAGATCAGATAAAGTTTTCTGAAACTATACTTAACGCACTAATGTCAAGTTAAAGTTTGCCATATCTGCAGGTACAGATGACTTTAAAGTGGCAGTCTATATATGTCATTTTCGGTATTATTATCGTTTTTACTTATACATTTAGTGCCCGGTTTTGACTGGTAGTATAATTTTGTGCAAAGTATTGCATTAATTACCCATCTACGTGACATTGGATGACTGGGAGGTAAAAGAAGGGGAAAGCAATTAGTATAAAGTTTTGAAAAAACAGCAAACTCTGAAGGTGGGATGACAACTGTATTGTGAGCTAAAGTAAAACCATTTTCCTTGTGAATTCTTGGACAGAAGCAGTCATTAACCCTTTCCTACCCTGATGCATAATAGTACATTACAGGAACTATAGAGTTCCTATGAGCCGTAATACCGTTAAGGTTCAGTAAATACATCTTCCAGCACTGCTCTAGTCCACATGCATGCAATAAGAGCTTACTCTTAGGCCAACTACACAGCCAGATTTGGATTGTGGAATCCTCAATCGGCATCCGCACAGATGATCTACGGCATTCAGCATCCATTAGCAAGTATAGAACATTTGCATGTCCATTCACACAAGTGGACAGCAATTGCAATTTACGCTCGAGGAAAAAAATTAGTAGCATGTTCTATTTTTGCGCGGCTTCTGAAGTCAATGGAAGCCATCCAACCCGCGGCCCCTCCGCAATTGACATTGCAGAAATGTCCCAGGAAAAACAGGGATTTAAAAAAAAAATCTGTACTACGCATGTTGATGACGAGCCGACAGGACTACCCACATACAGATTAGATATAGGTACGGCCAAATGCTGGCCGGGCACAGGGTCGGGTTCTGCTGCAGGCTCCCGCATGTGGAATCTGACCCATTTGTGTGCAGCGGCCTAAGGCCTAATGTTCACTTGCACACACGGATTCCACTGCTGAATCCCACAGCAGAATCTGTGCATGCCTGCGGCCATGGACATTAACAGACAGTTTCTCACCTCTTCGAATCTAGCGCGAGTCTCCTCTGTGCCGGATGGATCTTCTTTCTTCAGCACGGCGGATGCATCCGGGGGTGCCAGCCAACGCGCTTGATACTTGCACTGTGCCGTCTTTTTTTGACTCTCCTGCTTTCCTGCGGACCCGTGGCTCGTCAACAGTGTCAGCTGCGGGTGTGCCGCAGATCAGATGGCTTCCATTGAAGTCCATTGACTTCAATGAAAGCTGACCCTGCGTGATCTGCAGGAAATTGGAGCATGCTGCAAATTCTTCCCGTGCCTGTGATCCGCACGCCGGGAAAAAAAACACATCCGCATTCTTTTAGCTTGTGACAACCCTTCAGATATTTGTAGACTGCTATTAAGTCTCCTCTCAGCCTTTTTTTTGCAAGCTAAACATTCCCAGATCCTTTAACCGTTCTTCATAGGTCATGATTTGCAGACTGCTCACCATCTTGGTAACTCTTCTCTGAACTTGCTCCAGTTTGTCTATGTCTTTTTTAAATAAGGGTGCCCGGAACTGGATACCGTATTCCAGATGAGGTCTGACTATAGAAGAGTAGAGGGGGATAATAACCTCATGTGGTCTAGATTCTATGCTTCTCTTAATACATCCCAGAATTGTGTTTGCCTTTTTTGCTGCTGCATCACATTGTTGACTCATGTTCAGTCTATTATCTATTAGTATACCCAAGTCTTTTTCACATGTGCTGCTGCTTAGTCCAATTCCTCCCATTCTGTATGTGCTTTATTCATTTTTCTTGCCCAGATGTAGGACTTTGCATTTCTCCCTGTTAAATACCATTCTGTTAGTTGCTGCCCACTGTGCAAGCTTTTCTAGGTACTCCTTGTGACTTATTAGATTGTGTTTAATGGGTTTGAACAGATTAGAACCAACATGACTAACAGACAACCCCCACATTTGTGACACTTTATGATCAGAAGTACATTGCCCTCAAAAACAAAAAAAAAACTTTGAAATTTTGAAATGCAACACACAAATCAGAAGTTAATATGATCCCTTGGTGGGACTACTTTTAAATAGTCTGTGTATATACATATCCAAAATATTAAAAATACTAAACTGCATTAAGGTCATAAAGATGACTGCAACGTACTATAGCCAGGATCATCTAGTAGACTTTCACAACCTGACAAAAAGATTATTGATGCTTTCAAAAGTGACTTTAATGAGTGGGATTTGTGTGATAGGTACTCCTTGTGACTTATTAGACTGTGCTTAATGAGTTTGAAGAGGATTAGAAACAACATGACTTTCAGACAACCTCCAAATTTGTGAACTTAATGATCACATTGTTCTCAGACACAGAAAAAAAGGAACTTATCCCTACAATGTAAGGAGATGAAAAACCTATTCACATATAGTGATCACAGGCAGGACACAGATCTCCAACACCCAACAGGACCATAACATTTCTGGACATTCAGATGTTCTACTCATAATGTCATGTACCTGAGTCTTTGCACTAAATGTTTTATTGAGGGTCTTCATGTTGGAAAAACAGGACAAAAACTTAAAGCAAATATGTTGTCTCATAGCCATGCAATAAAAGGAATCATTTATCTGCAGCTGAGTATTTTTATGTTTGATCTGTTTTATTGATTTTTTTTAAAGCATACATTAACAACAAGATCTCGCAAGACCAAATAAAGAGATGGAAGTTAAAATGTAGCATTTACCTATATAATGTCCTCCACACCATGTCCGTCGATGGCAACACCCTAGCTTCTGGCATGCAATCGAATGTGTGATGCAAAACAAAACTTGATCTTAAAGGTCCGGTCACAGGTGACACAGTATAGTAGCCCACTAGAATTGTAGGTGTAATTATGGGAGGGCTTTGAGCAAGTTTTCTGAATTTGGCGGTTGGCGTCAAGTTCTTCAAGGCAGACATTAGTGCCTGTTTTGACAGCATTTCACCATTCTGTTCTCCACTGAGCAAGCTCCTCCCAAGTGTCATGTGAAAAGGCGGAGGACTTAAGGTGCCACTTTAAAACATCCTTATAACTACGGTGTTGGCCTCCCTTCCCATTCTGCATAAAGCACAGCTTTGGGCAGTCTAGAGGAGTTCATCTGCACTACATGTCCACACCATCTAAGTTGTCTCTGCATAAGCATGCATTCCATGCCAGCGAACTTGGTTCAACGCAATATTTCAATATTTTTGGCACACGATCCTCCCAGCTCACATGAGAGATGGCCCAAAGACACTTCATGTGGAAAATGTCCAAACACTGGTATCACCTTTATGAAGGCACCACGTTTGAGATGCATAGAGTGGTAAAGGTGGTATAATTGCCTTATAAAACAGGAGCTTAGTTTGTAATTTGAGGTCGTGCGATTTCCAATGTCTGCATTTATCAATGATATGGGTCTATAGTTGTTTGGGATTGTGAAGTCTTTGCCTCTAGCTAGGAAGGAGGTAAGTTGTTGCTGAAATAATTAATAGAATGCAGGTGTAAAGCCATCAGGGTCTGGATTATTCCCTGAGGGGGGAGATTTAATGGCTTCCTATATCTCCTCTTCTGTCATGTCTGTCTCTAGCGTCTTCCTAGATTATATATTTAGAGTCGGCAAGGCTGTTTCCGCTATGTATCCAGAGATGTGTTCTTGCAGTGTGTGTGGATTCATATCTGCAAACTGCCTCTATAGATCAAATAATTGGGAATAATAATGTTGGAATACCTCCATGATCTCTGTAGGGTATGTGTCTGCACTCTTAATCCGCGGGATATAAGTATGTTCAGCTCTAGTGTGCATTAGACAGAAAAGAGGCCTGCCCGCTTTATTAGAGTATTCATTATAAAAACACCTGCATTGATCTCTAAAATGCAAATATTTTTGGTTCAAGTTCTTTTCGGGCTCAAACAAGGTCTGCTAGAGTAGTTGTAGAGAGTGTCTGTTTTTCTGCGGTTTCCAAAATGTGAATCTGCTGGAAGAGGTTAGACATTTTAAATGTACCCTCTTTCTTAAGTCATGTGCCGTGCTTCATGAAGATGCCCCTAAGGATGCACTTCAGCACCTATCATTGAATGGGTATAAATGTACTGTCTGAAGTGTTGGTCATCATGAAAAGATTTATCTCTTCCTGTATTTAATTCGCAGATACAGTCTCTTTCAAATTGTCATTTAACCTCCACGTCCATTGACGATCTGTTTGATCCTGTAAGGAGAAGGACATAAATATTGGAGCATGATCCAACCACACCAGGTTTCCAATAGAGATGGAGAGATGCCAGGATAAGACATGGTGGCCAATAACAAAAATAATCAAAGAGGCTTTAGGAGTTGTGTGGATGCAAAAAGAAAGTGTAGTCCCTATCCTGTGGGTGTAATATAGACCACATATCTACCCACTGTAGGGAATGTAGTAAGTTTTTGAGTGAGCGTACCTGTCTAGTGGGAATGCCACCTTGGCCTGCTGAGGTATCAATGCTGAGATTTAAAGTCAGGTTAGAGTCCCCGCAACAACAAGTACCCCTTCAGCGAGATCAACCAGTGAATGTAAGAAGGAATAACAAGCTGCGATCTGATGTTGATTTGGGGCGTACCAATTGGCAAAAGTGAGCTTAGTTGATCCAACAGTTAATTTAATAAATGCATATTAACCCTTATCCAGTGGGCCAGTGATTTATGCAGGGCAATAGACACCCCTCCAGAATGAAAGTCTGGGTTGGCGCTTTGGAACCAATGAATGTAGTAATGATCACCCATATTGGGAACATGTCCCATTTTAAAGTGCGTTTCCTGGAGCAACAGCACCTGAACCTTCTGTTTATGCATATAATACAGAGCATATAATACAGAACCTGGTATTGTTTTGGTGGGATATTCAGTCCCCTTATGTTAAGTGAACTAAATTTGATTGGTGCCATTAGTGGAGAAGGAGGAACGAGGATAAAAAAGGGGGGTGAGAGTAGTAACATACAGGAAGATTTACACTAAGAGTTACAGAGGGTGAACTTTCTACTCTGAAAGGTAGAAATAAGTAAGAAAAATAGAAAAGAATGTCACGAAGTAAGAAATTGTACTTGTGAATGTGATATCCTAGGCCAGAAGCAGGCTTTCTAACAGAAAAGCCTCCCTCTACCCCGAGAAACTATCTATAAACTTTAAGTTGCAAGGCATTTGTTTTAACAACATAAGATTTATACCCAAATAAATGAATAAGACATTGCTTAGTACCCCTAATGACCTGCAACCCACATCTCAACCTCTGCTACTTCTTCAAGAAACATGAGATCAATTGTGGGTTCCACTTATTAAGGAACACTGAGCTTGAAGGGGGTTCTACATGAAAAGTTTGTAGTGTGGGTCTAGCACCTCCTAGGGTCACTCGTGATATACGTAACTGATCTAGGCTGATGGAGGGCTAGGTAAACCTGAGCCTTGTTTCTGTCCTGTTCCCACTCTTCCACATTGTTGGCTAATTCCTTGAAAGTGAGCCACTGCTCTTTCAGGGAAGACTGCTGGGAAAAAGTGCCAATCCCAGATCTCTGTTGAAGAGATGCCCTGGGCCGAAGAGAAGATAGGGAAGAAACCTGGGTTCTGGAGGACATTTAAGTACCATGTCATTTATACTGCATGCTGAGTGCCATAAAAAATACAAAAAACAAAAAGCAATGGCAGAATGTATGTGTTTTTTCACCCAGTCTCCCCCCAAAATTAATAAAAGTTATAAAATGTATTATATGGACTCCAAAATGGCACCAATAAAAACTACAGCTCATTACACAATGAACAAGCTGCATAAAGCTATGTTGGCAGATGGAACTGGCACAGGATTTATTGTCCTCAAGGACCATATAAAGGACAAGCGGACATTAATTCCATGCCGAGGAAAGGTGATTTAGGCATCTATATAGCAAGGGATTCCTTACAGTTAGATTAGTCATACTGTGGAATGCTCTACCCCAAAAGGTAGTAAAAGCAGAGACAATGACAGCATTTAAAAAGAGCTTGAAGCTTAACTTATTATAACATATGGTATTGAAGGATAACATGAATCTAAAAAGGTTGAACTTGATTGACTTATGTCTTTTTTCATCCTAAGTAACTATGTATCTGTATGGAAAGTGGAGATGAAAAAACAAACAAAAAATCACGGTGTCCATAAGTACCAAATTAACCTGCATCCCTCAGGGGTTAAAAGGGTTGTCATGCTGAGTAAAAACTTTTTGAAAAAGGCTCAAAAAAGTGCAACATAATAAAATAAGTTATATTTACCTTATCAATTCCCTACCACTCCTGTTTATCACGGACATGTGACCACTGCAGCAAATATTGGCCAGTGATTGATTGCAGTAGTCAAATGTCATGCCATGCCATGAAGGACCAGGAAGTAGAGACTGGCAGGGATACGTCAGAAGAGGAATACTGGGGATTGGTAAGGCACATATGACTTAGTTTATTATTTTAAATGAATTAATCAACCCCTTGAAAACATTTAACTAGATTGAATTGATAATTAGGTCTAACTGGAGAGTCAGAAAGTATATGGCCATTTTCCGTGATAGTTTTTATGTTTCTATATTTCCCCTTCTGTGATATATTTATATTAGTATAGGGACTCACTATAAGCAAGTGAGCTGATGTATCTTGGCCAAAATCCATTAATACCTTGCATTTATTATCTATTATTCACATGCAGTGTGGCTTTAAAATGCCAGGGGGAGCCCAGGGTGGCAATACCAATGTGGTTCACTTTTTGAGGTGCAGAGCAACTTGCCAAACTATTATGGTGTCATTAATAGTTTGCTGGTCTGCACAGTGCACTACATGTATCAGAATGGTCCGCCACTTTGTATCTACTCTGTGTGGGAGTATACGCCAAGCAGCTACCCCTTCTATATTAAGAGGCTGTGTGAGTGGCTGTCTCATCGGTGTCCCTCACAGGTGTAATTGGCTCCCTTATTTGGTAGTCTGCTACCTGCATGGTGAGAGGATGCAGCAATCTGCCCTCCTTACTCCGTAAGTATATGGCCATTTTCTGTAATTGCTTTTATGTTTCTATATTTCCCCTTCTGTGATGTAACTGGAGAGTGGCATTCAATAAAAAGTTGGGTTGAATTTATTGTGCACAAATTTTGGTATAGATTATAGTTTTGCCAGCCTTAGATGGCAGGTTGTAGATTTGCGGGTTTCAGTAGTCCAGTTGCGAAATCATGATGGCATGCATCAGTACTGTAGTGGTATCTGGGGTAAGGTGGGCACGGCAGGAGGTACAGTAGTTAGTCCACAAATACTATTTGAAAAATAGTTCAGAATCGAATATACAGAGCATGGGCATAAGAAGATGAGTTGCTGCAGTAAAACAAGCTGCAATTGTTGTTTCAAGTAGGGAAGCAGAAAGTTGAGAAACGCTATGCTATCTAGGTTGTGTTTAAGAAAGTAAGACTATGTAACAGATGAGGCATCAATTAGACAGTCAGATATATAGAAGAATAGAGGAAAGGTTAACGTCTTGCATTATTCACATTCACCATTTCCTCGGGGCACTTTAAAAAGGTTTTCGAGAAAAGCTTTTTGTTAATTCTCATCAGCACATTATTCATGTTATCCGACTGAACATCACCCATTTGGGCAATATCCTTTTGTTGCATAAAGCGTATTGTTGCTAAGATTTTTGGCTTCATGTTTTGGGATTTTCATTTTTTTTTCAATTGCGTGAAACACATCAGAAGTAAGGGAGAATATCTTGGTAATTGTTATAATGCACTTTAATGAAATCCTTCATTGTATTGTATAATTCATAATGTTTATAAAGGATGACATATAAAACCATACGGGATGTAGCAATTTCCAGAACAAAACTTTGAACTAAATAATCAATACCCTTTACTGAAGACATAAATACAAAAACCTTTTACATTTTGAAATGCAGCAGACAAATCTGAGGTTAATGTGATCCCTTGGTATGAATACTTTTAAATTATTCTGTGTATATACACATATCTGAAATATTAAATACTAAACAACATTAAGGGCACAAAGATGGATGCAGCATACTATAGCCAGGGTCATCTAATAGACTTTCATAATCTGACAAAAAGATTATTGATGCTTTCAATAGTGGCTTTGATGTTAGTGGTGTGCTACCTTGAAAGCAACAAACCAATTAGGAAATAGTTTGCAATAAAAGTTTGGAGTATTATGTTGGCAATATCTGACATTTACATGACATTTTCATGCTTCATTCCCTAGTTTAACAGCATTTTAACATATACCCTCAGAATATGATACAATATTTTAATATATAGTATATGAACTTCTGCTACTGCATGAATGTAGTATTGTGTGGAAAAAACTAAATATCAGGTTGTCCTCTTGAACCTTCATCCACTTTATTCCTAAATAGAGTTGAGCGAACATACTTGTCGTGGATTTCCTTTGTGAGTCCACGGCTTACTCAATTTGGAATGTTTACACCCTTCCAGATTAATTCTGAATTGATAATGCGCATAAGAAGTTTTCACACTGACACAGGTTCAGCATGTATAAGCTTCCTCAATTCTGCTTTAACGTTGGGCGCGCAGCCTCTTTTAAAAGAGTTTAACATATCTGCCCATCTGGGCAGGTCAAAGATTACATAGATACAACGTATTGTTCAATTATTGGATAAGCATCTTGCAATTCTTCCATCCTCCGGTCATCTGTGATTGGCCATCAGGTGGTAGACGGGATGAGTGGGTTGTCTTGGACCCACGTGTGGTTTCTTCGATATGATTGGATGTTACATCATGAATTAGTAATTGCACAAACCTCCCATGTTATTTGCATAAGTTTCCAGTAAACTTGCTTGGGTAATTATTGCGGTATCTAAAAGCGGTACTTGTCTCAAGTGCGATTATCTGTCTGATCCTACTTCTAAATTTATAAAACAGATGGAAAATGTAACGTGTTTACACTATATATTATCTTGTCAGCGTTTTGAGAACAGAAGTTTCATTAAAGGAAGTATTGCTTATTGCGTAAATGTAAGAACAGAAGGCAAACATGACATTTGGTTATACCGAGTGTTAACTCATGAATACAGGTCCAATGTCCACTACAAAAGGCCCAAACCCCAATATAGCTATATTGGGTTTCCACCACATACTCTGCCGAGCTTGATGCTCGTTCGAGTATTAGCATACTCGATGGTGCTCGTTGCTGGAATGAGCATCAAGCCGTGTTCAACCCCGCCCCAGATTTTGGCCCCTCCCTGCCGCAACGCAGCGTGCGTCATTGGCAAATGAGAGAGAGAGAGACCTAGGAAAAAAAAAAAAAGCTCGGCACCCAGCGTCCCACATACAAAAATGCTCAAGTCCCCCATTGTAGTCAATGGGGTTCGTTACTCGAGTAGAGCTCTCACATTTTACGAAAAGCTCGACTCGAATAACGCGGACTCGAGCATTTGGGTGCTCAATCATCTCTAATTCTAAAACATGAAAAATTGAAAAAGGAAAGGCTTTCAAATTCTCCCAGGCAACAATCATTTTGTTTCCTCTGCTTCCGCAAGTTTGTCACTGGCAGCTTATTGTAACAAGTAAGCAAGGAGTAAGGCAGACTCTTTAGGTGTTGACATGTTCAGGTTAGTCCCTTCAGTGTTGTAGAGAGGAAAACGGTACCCAGGGAAGGGTCAACAATGAAGGGAAGATTGGTTTTAGACTGGAAGTGAAGGGCATAGGGATGTATATATTAGCAAGGTGGAGAGGAGTCTTAGAAAGCCTTTGTTTGAATATGCTCACCTGCTTTGGTTCAGTGTAAGGCATTTAATCATAAAACTGTAATGTACCCAAGCATCCATGAGAGTGACCCATAGCTGGCACAATAAAAGTAGGCCTGACAGTGGATAGTTGCATAATGGTGTGTGAATACATTGGTAACGGCAAGCACGTAGATATTGGTTCCCATGTTTACTACATGGATGCAGGCAAGGCCAAGTTGGTCTGCTGATTGTGGAATCAAGCTCCAGCTCAGTTTAAAGAAGATCTCCCAGACATCTTGACATGTCATAGTAGATGATTGGTGAAGCTCCACATGTATCTTGTAATGCAGCTGAATAAATGTGGCCTTCATCATCACTATCAGCACACTGATATAAAAAATTAATGAAACAGGCACTTGGTACTGGTAACCAGGGGAATAACTATAGGGGATGCAGAGGATGCAGTTGCTCCTGGGCCCAGGAGCTTTAGGAGGCCCATAAGTCCTATCTTCTTAATACAGTAAGCCTAGTAGTATGAATAACGCATTATAATTGGGTGCCCTGTAGAGATGAGCGAACGCGTTCGTCCGAGCTTGATATTCGTGCGAATATTAGGGTGTTCGGGATGTTCGTTATTCGTAACGAACACCATGCGGTGTTCTGGTTACTTTCACTTCCTTCCCTGAGACGTTTGCGCGCTTTTCTGGCCAATTGAAAGACAGGGAAGGCATTACAACTTCCCCCTGCAACGTTTAAGCCCTATACCACCCCCCTGCTGTGAGTGGCTGGGGAGATCAGGTGTTCGCCTAATATAAAAGTCGGCCCCTCCCGCGGCTCGCCTCAGATGCGGTGTGAGTTAGATGAGGGACAGTGCTGTTTATACCGGAGCTGCTGTAGGGAAAGAATTGGTAGTTAGTGTAGGCTTCAAGACCCCCCAAAGGTCCTTATTAGGGCCACTGATAGCTGTGTGTTGGCTGCTGTTAGCAGTGGCATTTTTTTTTTTCTCAAAATCGCCTCTGCAGACCGTTGCACCTGGCATTAGGGACAGAAGTGCTGCATAGGCAGGGAGAGTGTTAGGAGTGAGTGTAGCCTTCAAGAACCTCAACGGTCCTTTCTAGGGCCATATTTATCCGTGTGCAGTACTGTCCAGGCTGCTGTTGGCTGTGCTGCATTTTTTTTGGGCTTCTCAAAATCGCCTCTGCAGAGCATTCCACCCTCCATTGATACTGCAGGGAAAGAATTGTATAGGCAGGGCCACAACACAGTTATTATTCATAGAATATACGCAGTGCTGCCTGTTGGTGGGAAAAAACTGAAAAGAAATCTATTTGTCCAGCCTGTGTCCGTCCTTACGGGCGGTGGAGACGTGTGAGCTGCGTGAAATACATTGCTAAATCATACGCACCCAGCTACGCTTTACTGCTGGCTTCGCCATTTGCTTTCCTTAATTGGGAAAAAAAATACCTGCTCTCCAAGAGTTATAATAACTCTGCTACCCTCACGTTCTGTGACACATAAGCAGGGACACAGCACAGTTATTAAACTTCGCAGGTTCATTGAATATACGCAGTGCTGCCTGTTGGTGGGAAAAAACTGAAAAGAAATCTATTTGTCCAGCCTCTGTCCGTACTAACGCCTGTGGAGACGTGTGAGCTGCGTGAAATACATTGCTAAATCATACGCACCCAGCTACGCTTTACTGCTGGCTTCGCCATTTGCTTTCCTTAATTGGGAAAAAAAATACCTGCTCTCCAAGAGTTATAATAACTCTGCTACCCTCACGTTCTGTGACACATAAGCAGGGACACAGCACAGTTATTAAACTTCGCAGGTTCATTGAATATACGCAGTGCTGCCTGTTGGTGGGAAAAAACTGAAAAGAAATCTATTTGTCCAGCCTGTGTCCGTCCTTACGGGCGGTGGAGACGTGTGAGCTGCGTGAAATACATTGCTAAATCATACGCACCCAGCTACGCTTTACTGCTGGCTTCGCCATTTGCTTTCCTTAATTGGGAAAAAAAATACCTGCTCTCCAAGAGTTATAATAACTCTGCTACCCTCACGTTCTGTGACACATAAGCAGGGACACAGCACAGTTATTAAACTTCGCAGGTTCATTGAATATACGCAGTGCTGCCTGTTGGTGGGAAAAAACTGAAAAGAAATCTATTTGTCCAGCCTGTGTCCGTCCTTACGGGCGGTGGAGACGTGTGAGCTGCGTGAAATACATTGCTAAATCATACGCACCCAGCTACGCTTTACTGCTGGCTTCGCCATTTGCTTTCCTTAATTGGGAAAAAAAATACCTGCTCTCCAAGAGTTATAATAACTCTGCTACCCTCACGTTCTGTGACACATAAGCAGGGACACAGCACAGTTATTAAACTTCGCAGGTTCATTGAATATACGCAGTGCTGCCTGTTGGTGGGAAAAAACTGAAAAGAAATCTATTTGTCCAGCCTCTGTCCGTACTAACGCCTGTGGAGACGTGTGAGCTGCGTGAAATACATTGCTAAATCATACGCACCCAGCTACGCTTTACTGCTGGCTTCGCCATTTGCTTTCCTTAATTGGGAAAAAAAATACCTGCTCTCCAAGAGTTATAATAACTCTGCTACCCTCACGTTCTGTGACACATAAGCAGGGACACAGCACAGTTATTAAACTTAGATAATTCATTCACTAGAGGCAGTGGGGCCTTTTGTTTTCCAAAAAGGGCAAAAATTATATTTGGCCTGCAGTCTTGCGCCAATTTATTTCCTGCCTGGGAAATCTAATCACTGGTAATACAGCATGCTGAGGGGTAGGGGTAAGCCTAGAGGACGTGGACGTGGACGTGGCCGAGGACGCGGAGGGCCAAGTGAGGGTGTGGGCACAGGCCAAGCTCCTGATCCAGGTGTGTCGCAGCTGTCTGCTGCGCGATTAGGAGAGAGGCACGTTTCTGGCGTCCCCACATTCATCGCCCAATTAATGGGTCCACGCGGGAGACGGTTATTAGAAAATGAGCAGTGTGAGCAGGTCCTGTCCTGGATGGCAGAAAGTGCTTCGAGCAACCTATCGTCTACCCGCAGTTCTGCGCCGTCCACTGCTGCCAATCCGAATCCTCTGTCTGCTGCTCCTCCTTCCTCCCAGCCTCCTCACTCCACTACAATGACACCTGCTCAGGAGCGGGAACACTCCCAGGAACTGTTCTCGGGCCCCTGCTCAGATTGGGCAGCAGCGGTTCCTCTCCCACCAGAGGAGTTTATAGTCACTGATGCCCAACCATTCGAAAGTTCCCGGGGTCCGGGGGATGAGGCTGGGGACTTCCGCCAACTGTCTCAACAACTTTCTGTGGGTGAGGAGGACGATGACGATCATACACAGTTGTCTTGCAGTGAGGTAGTAGTAAGGGCAGTAAGTCCGAGGGAGCAGCGCACAGAGGATTCGGAGGAAGAGCAGCAGGACGATGAGGTGACTGACCCCACCTGGTGTGCAACGCTTACTCAGGAGGACAGGTCTTCAGAGGGGGAGTCAAGGGCATCAGCAGGGCAGGTTGCAAGAGGCAGTGCGGTGGCCAGGGCCAGGGGTAGAGGCAGGGCCAGACCGAATAATCCACCAAGTGTTTCCCAAAGCGCCCCCTCGCGCCATGCCACCCTGCGGAGGCCGAGGTGCTCTAAGGTCTGGCAGTTTTTCACAGAGACGCCTGACGACCGACGAACAGTGGTGTGCAACCTTTGTCGCGCAAAGCTCAGCCGGGGAGCCAACACCAACAGCCTCACCACCACCACCATGCGCAGACATATGATGGCCAAGCACCCCGCAAGGTGGGACAAAGGCCGTTCACCGCCTCCGGTTTGCACCCCTGCCTCTCCCCCTGTGCCCCAACCTGCCACTGAGATGCAACCCCCCTCTCAGGACACAGGCACTACCGCCTCATGGCCTGCACCCACACCCTCATCTCCGCTGTCCTCGGCCCCATCCAGCAGTGTAGTTCAGCGCACCGTTCAGCCGTCGCTTGCGCAAGTGTTCGAGCGCAAGCGCAAGTACGCCGCCACGCACCCGCACGCTCAAACGTTAACCGTCCGCATAGCAAAATTCATCAGCCTTGAGATGCTGCCGTATAGGGTTGTGGAAACGGAGTCCTTCAAAAGTATCATGGAGGCGGCGGCCCCGCGCTACTCAGTTCCCAGTCGCCACTACTTTTCCCGATGTGCCGTCCCAGCCCTGCACGACCACGTCTCCCGCAACATTGTGCGCGCCCTCACCAACGCGGTTACTGCCACGGTCCACTTAACTACGGACACGTGGACAAGCACAGGCGGGCAGGGCCACTACATCTCCCTGACGGCACATTGGGTGAATTTAGTGGAGGCTGGGACAGAGTCAGAGCCTGGGACCGCTCACGTCCTACCCACCCCCAGAATTGCGGGCCCCAGCTCGGTGGTGGTATCTGCGGAGGTGTATGCTTCCTCCACTAAAGCACCCTCCTCCTCCTCCTCCTCCTCTGTCTCACAATCAAGATGTGTTAGCAGCAGCATGTCGCCAGCAGTCGGTGTCGCGCGGTGTGGCAGCACAGCGGTGGGCAAGCGTCAGCAGGCCGTGCTGAAACTACTCAGCTTAGGCGATAAGAGGCACACGGCCCACGAACTGCTGCAGGGTCTGACACAGCAGACCGACCGCTGGCTTGCGCCGCTGAGCCTCCAACCGGGCATGGTCGTGTGTGACAACGGCCGTAACCTGGTGGCGGCTCTGCAGCTCGGCAGCCTCACGCACGTGCCATGCCTGGCCCACGTCTTTAATTTGGTGGTTCAGCGCTTTCTGAAAAGCTACCCACGCTTGTCAGACCTGCTCGTAAAGGCGCGCCGGCTCTGCGCACATTTCCGCAAGTCCCACACGGACGCTGCCACCCTGCGCACCCTGCAACATCACTTTAAGCTGCCAGTGCACCGACTGCTGTGCGACGTGCCCACACGGTGGAACTCTACGCTCCACATGTTGGCCAGGCTCTATGAACAGCGTAGAGCTATAGTCGAATACCAACTCCAACATGGGCGGCGCAGTGGGAGTCAGCCTCCTCAATTCCTTTCAGAAGAGTGGGCCTGGTTGGCAGACATCTGCCATGTCCTTGGTAATTTTGAGGAGTCTACCCAGGTGGTGAGCGGCGATGCTACAATCATTAGCGTCACCATTCCTCTGCTATGCATCTTGAGAAATTCCCTGCAAACCATAAAGGCAGCTGCTTTGCGCTCGGAAACGGGGGCGGGGGAAGACAGTATGCCGCTGGATAGTCAGGGCACCCTCCTGTCTATTTCTCAGCGCGTACAGGAGGAGGAGGAGGAGCATGAGGAGGATGAGGAGGAGGGGGAAGAGACAGCTTGGCCCGCTGCTGACGGTACACCGGCTGATTGCCTGTCATCCTTTCAGCGTGTATGGCCTGAGGAGGAGGAGGAGGAGGAGGAGGATCCTGAAAGTGATCTTCCTAGTGAAGACAGCCATGTGTTGCGTACAGGTACCCTGGCACACATGGCTGACTTCATGTTAGGATGCCTTTCTCGTGACCCTCGCGTTGCACGCATTCTGGCCACGACGGATTACTGGGTGTACACACTGCTCGATCCACGGTATAAGGAGAACCTGCCCACTCTGATTCCCGAAGAGGAAAGGGGTTCGAGAGTGTTGCTATACCACAGGACCCTTGCGGACAAGCTGATGGTAAAATTCCCAGCCGACAGCGCTAGTGGCAGAAGGCGCAGTACCGAGGGCAAGGTAGCAGGGGAGGTGCGGAGATCTAGCAGCATGTACATCCCAGGCAGTGCAACAGTCTTTAAGGGCCTGGCCAGCTTTACGGCTCCCCACCAAGACTATGTCACCGCTGCCCAGTCACGGCTGAGTCGGCGGGAGCACTGTAAAAGGATGGTGAGGGAGTACGTAGCGGATCGCACAACCATCCTTGGTGACGCCTCTGCCCCCTACAACTACTGGGTGTCGAAGCTGGACACGTGGCCTGAACTCGCGCTGTATGCCCTTGAGGTGCTTGCTTGTCCTGCGGCTAGCGTCTTGTCGGAAAGGGTGTTTAGTGCGGCTGGGGGAATCATCACAGATAAGCGTAGCCGCTTGTCAACCGACAGTGCCGACAGGCTAACACTCATCAAGATGAACAAAGGCTGGATTTCCCCAGACTTCTGTTCTCCACCAGCGGACAGCAGCGATACGTAAGCAATACGTAGGCTGCACCCGCGGATGGAAGCTACGTTCTCTCTCACCATCCAAAACGGGGACATTTCTGCTTCATCAATCTGTGTCTAATATTCCTCCTCCTCCTCCTGCTCCTCCTCCTGAAACCTCACGTAATCACGCTGAACGGGCAATTTTTCTTAGGGCCACAAGGCTCACTCAAATAATTTTTCTTAACAATTTTTATAAGTTTCAATGCGCTTAAAAGCGTTGGAACTTTAACTTGAACCAATTTTTCGTTACACTGGGCTGCCTACAGGCCTAGTTACCACTTAAGCCACATTAACCATTGCTTACATGGAACGAAGACTGCGCTCCCGCTATACTGCTGCTTCAGAATTGTTACTGGGGCCTGTCTTGAGTGCTACTATTGCTTACATGGAACGAAGACTGCGCTCCCGCTATACTGCTGCTTCAGAATTGTTACTGGGGCCTGTCTTGAGTGCTACTATTGCTGACATGGAACGAAGACTGCGCTCCCGCTATACTGCTGCTTCAGAATTGTTACTGGGGCCTGTCTTGAGTGCTACTATTGCTGACATGGAACGGACACGTGGAGAGGACACGTAGTGCCTCAAAAACATCCCCCTCCTCCTCCAACAGGGAAAACATTGTTGGCAAATGCCTTTGCATTGGTTCGTCTGGTGGCAGTCCAAGAATTTCACCTTTACCGACACTACAAGAGAGCCCCCCCACCATCCCCCCGCCACGGCCCACTTAATCCTGGCCACATTCCGAAAACCAACAAAATACAACCGTGGTACTAGGTCCGCAGTCACCACCACATTACCACCAACGCGGTTACTGTTAAGGTGCATATAACCAGTCTGACTGGGGCATGCAGACACCTTGACAGAATGAATAGTGTGTGGCACATAGGTTCCCCATTGCTATGCCCACGTGTGCAGCTCCTGATGGCGGTGGCACAGGATTCTATTTCTCATTGCTTCTGTACAGCATTGTGGGCTATCGCCCCGCCCCTATTAAAGAGGGTCGCTACCTAGCCGTGCCAACCCTGTGCAGTGTGTGCCTGCGGTCCCTCGTCGTGGCAGACGCACTTCTAAATAGACATGAGGGTGGTGTGGCATGAGGGCAGCTGAAGGCTGCGCAGGGACAGTTTGGTGTGCGCTGTGGGGGGGAGGGGGTGCGGTTGGGCAGCATGTAACACAGGAGAAGTGGCAGTGGAGTGTCATGCAGGCAGTGATTGTGCTTTGTTGGAGGTAGTGTGGTGCTTAGCAAAGGTATGCCATGCTAATGAGGGCTTTTCAGAAGTAAAAGTTGTTGGGGGGGGGGGGGGGGCCCACTCTTGCCGCTATTGTGGCTTAATAGTGGGACCTGTGAACTTGAGATGCAGCCCAACATGTAGCCCCTCGCCTGCCCTATCCGTCACTGTGTCATTCCCATCACTTTCCTGAATTGCCCAGATTTTCACACATGAAAACCTTAGCGAGCATCGGCGAAATACAAAAATGTTCTGGTCGCCCATTGACTTCAATGGGGTTCGTTGTTCGAAACGAACCCTCGAGCATCACGGGAAGTTCGTTACGAATAACGAACACCCGAACATTTTGGTGTTCGCTCATCTCTAGTGCCCTGTTACAGATTTTGCATTGGGGCCCAGAAGCTTCAAGTTACGCCTCTGCTGGTAATGGTTAGTACTGTATATGTTCTGACGAAGGGGGTCTGAATTTGCCCCCAAATCATGTAGAGCCATTCTCCATATAAATAAAGGAGTTTCTATTAACTCTTGAAAAACTCAAGTATCATTAATGTGGTTTACATCAGAGAGAGGGAGAAGGGTTCGTGGTTGTCTTCCTTCCCTCCGATAAACGTAAGTGTCCATTTTCGATGTTCAGTATTTTGTGAAGTGCCTGCTCCATTCATTTTTTAAATTCTTCTTGGCATGGATTACAGTTATTGAGTGGAGTCGCAGCTCATACTGACCCCACAACCTGTACCTGAATTCCAATTTTTTCTGAATATCTGCATTTTTGGATTTTAGACATCACAGCTGGTGGCGCCAACTCAGTGGGTAATTCCTGCATAATTTATGAATAGTTCATCCCTCCTGTGATACTTTGGGAATTGTTTTTCATATTAGAAGTATACAGATATGGCTCCTTGCATGTAGACAAAGCTCAGCTAGCTGCTGTTCTGGATTTTGTATGGAGATCCCAGTTATGGTGGACAATATTGGGGTGACAATCTAATTTAAGGGGGCTAAAGCTCCACTTGTATATTGCACTGCTGCTGAATAAATGTAGCCTACTCAGTTTCTCCAAGAACTTAGATATTCATGTATTTGTTTCAGATAGAGCTTGTCTATTGTTATGTACCTACCTGTTTGCATTCCTGCAAATATTCTTGGTGACAGATGTTGCTGCTTGTTCCACAGAGCTGGCACTATGAAACTTGCTAGGCAGTGTATAGGCAGAGTGCAGAGCAGCCCAAACAGTTTAGTATAATATACTCTGGTGTGTGGACCCCTAGGTTTAGCTTTGGTTTTTTATGGTCCACAGGCTGAGCCTGATTGACAGGTCAGTAGATCAATCAGTGTACCTCTTTAGCAGTCAACTAGAGTACTTGGTGCTCTATTTAAATGCCTTCTTCCCATTAGCCTTTTCCAGTTATTTAGTCTAACTACATGGTGTGCTATTAACTCACTCCTGTGATTCTGACCCAGCTTATTTGACTACTCTCCTGGATAACCCTCTCCTGCTGATACCTAGATTCTGACCTTGGATTTCCCTGACTACTAGAGATGAGTGAGTACCCAAATGCTCGGGTTCTCGTTATTCGAGTGGCGCTTTTCGTAAAATTCGAGAGCTCTATTCGAGTAACGAACCCCACTGACTTCAATGGGAGACTCGAGCATTTTTGTATGGGACCTGCCGGTTGCTGAGATTTTTTGTGTTTTTTTTTTCTCTCTCTCTCACCGTTGACATGCGCAGCGTTGCAGTGGGGAGGAGTAGCGAGCACCATCGAGTATGCTAATACTCGAACTAGCATCAAGCTCGAAAGAGTATGTTCGCTCAACTCTACTGACTACCCATTTGTCTGCTAACCTAGTTCCTGTTGTCCTCCTGATATTTCACCTTACTTCATACCTGATGCTGACTCCCATACATTCTGTAGCATTGATGTCTTCTCTGACTTCTCTTCACTGACTTCCGGCTTGTTTGACTTTTTTGCCTGTTTGCAGCACTAATCGGTGGTTATTCTGGAGAGAGTTGCAGCAGCAAAGTTCATATCCCTCAAAAAGGTGTTAAAGGGTGTAAACCTGCAATCCCTAGGCATCCTTAGCCAGAGTAGCTTGCGCCAAGCCTCATTATTAGAGATGAGCGAACACCAAAATGTTCGGGTGTTCGTTATTCGGAACGAACTTCCCGTGATGCTCGAGGGTTCGTTTCGAACAACGAACCCCATTGAAGTCAATGGGCGACCAGAACATTTTTGTATTTCGCCGATACTCGCTAAGGTTTTCATGTGTGAAAATCTGGGCAATTCAGGAAAGTGATGGGAATGACACAGTGACGGATAGGGCAGGCGAGGGGCTACATGGTGGGCTGCATCTCAAGTTCACAGGTCCCACTATTAAGCCACAATAGCGGCAAGAGTGCCCCCCCCCCCCCCACTGTCAGCATAAAGATCGTTCTCCTCTGGCACAGCTGTAACAGCTGTAGCAGAGAAGAACGATGTTTGCCCATTGAATTCAATGGAGCGGCAATACAGCAGGTTCCACTGAATGCAATGGGCTGCCGGCGATCGCAGGATGAATGGTCGGAAAGGGGTTAAATATATAACCCCTTTCCTGCAATTCATCCAGAAATGTGTTACACTAAAAATATATACCGGCGTATAAGGCGACGGGGCGTATAAGACGACCCCCCAACTGTCACCTTATACGCCGGTAATACAGTGGAGCAAAGAATAAAAATCATTACTTACGTTTTTAGATGATCTGCGGCGCTCCTGCAGGCTGTCACTCCCTCCTAATCCACGGCAGAGTATTGCTTTCTGGAGGCAGGGCTTGAAATCCCTGCCTCCAGAAAGACACGTGCCTTCAGCCAATCACAGCCAATGACAATGATGTCATTGAATGGCTGTGATTGGCTGTGTTTCTGGAGGCGGGGATTTCAAGCCTTGAAATCCCCGCCTCCAGAAACACAGCCAATCACAGCCATTCAATGACATCATTGTCATTGGCTGTGATTGGCTGAAGGCACGTGTGCTTCTGGAGGCAGGGATTTAAAGCCTTTCGTGGAGAAAGGAATACTTTGCCGTGGATTAGGAGGGAGTGACAGCCTGCAGCAGCGCCGCAGATCATCTAAAAACGTAAGTAATGATTTTTATTCTTTGCTCCACTGTATTACCGGCGTATAAGGTGACAGTTGGGGGGTCGTCTTATACGCCCCGTCGCCTTATACGCCGGTATATATTTTTAGTGTAACACATTTCTGGATGAATTGCAGGAAAGGGGTTATATATTTAACCCCTTTCCGACCATTCATCCTGCGATCGCCGGCAGCCCATTGCATTCAGTGGAACATGCTGTATTGCCGCTCCATTGAATTCAATGGGCAAACATCGTTCTTCTCTGCTACAGCTGTTACAGCTGTGCCAGAGAAGAAGGATTTGTCTTCTATATGTTCTCAATGGGGTCAGCGCTGCTGCCGCTGGCCCCATTGAGCGCATATAGAATGCATCCATAGCGAACCGCGGGAGGGGCAGACTTTTATATCAGGCGGACACCTTATCTCCCCAGCCACTCACAGCAGGGGGGTGGTATAGGGCTTAAACGTTGCAGGGGGAAGTTGTAATGCCTTCCCTGTCTTTATATTGGCCAAAAAAAAGCGCTAACGTCTCAGGGAAGAAAGTTAAAGTAACCCGGACACCGCATGGTGTTCGTTACGGATAACGAACATACCGAACACCCTAATATTCGCACGAATATCAAGCTCGGAAGAACACGTTCGCTCATCTCTACTCATTATGCATGTGCATTTGCTAGGCAAACATTACCCTGACATTTATATGATGGATATGTCATACCTATCCAAAGTATTAACAAAATAATTAATAATGTCAGTCTTAATCCTGAAGTATTCAGGAACAAATTATATTATGATTTTTTTGTGATATTTCTTTGGTTTATATCAGATTTTTCCCTATAAAGATTATAATAGAGAAATTATATCAAAACTTGTCTCAAGTCAGCAGTGTGAAGCTAGCAGGAATAGTTTTCATACTTTATTTAACCAAACAAATTACATCCTGAGGAAGCCACACATGCATTCATTGTCTCCTCTGAAGACCTCATAAAATAGTTTGAAAACCCAATTTATTTAGTAATTGATTTAGAATAAATGAAACAAAACCATGTCTGAAAGTATCCTACAGTCGCTGTAGTTTAATATTTACTAATTATGTAAAGGTACATTTCCTGTGGTTTTATATTTATTTCAATTAAAACACCTAATCACTCATAATAACGAAGCTTTTATGCTACGTTTAGTATTAAAAAAATGACTGCCAATGCTGTAGATCAAAATTAATGACTCAATTATCATAACCACAAGATTTACATTCCTTGAAATTTATATTACATTGTCAAGAAATTAATTAACCCTTTGAAACATAATTTTTGTTGAAGCTCATCCAGAATTGTAGAAGAAATTCGTTACCACAAAGTGTAAACCTAGAACGTTAAAATCATAACATGATCCATTAGTATGGTCATTTTCTTTCAAGAGGCTGTGGATAATAACCTAAGAAGGATTAATTAAAATAGATGATTATGATGTTCAAGCCCTTGGAGAAAGAATTTCAAAATGTTCCCGTCAAACCAACGCATGATATGTGTCTACATCATCTGATTAATGTTATTGGGATGACCTTCACATCCTGATACAAAGACTTTAAGAACCTTTGTATTAGGCAGGGACAAAAATAAGTTTGAGAAGTGACTATTTAGAACCAAAAATTAATTATTCTATGTTATTGTAGATCTTGCTAGGAGATTTTCCCATAAGTTCCTCTTTGACAGTGTCAGAGTGTTCTAGGGAGACACCCTTTTGACAAAGGGCATTCAGGAATGCTCTGTTATGCATTAATTTCCATGAGGGCATACCTCCCAACATTTTGGACTGTTAAAGATGGACACTTATAGTTCATGGTGTGACAGATCGATTTTTCCATACATATCTATACAATTGAATCCCCTCTTCTTTTTACAACAGTCTGTAAATGTTTGGGAAGCGAGGAAAGCAATTACCGGAGTTTTGGGAGATGAATGTCTTTTCATAAAATCCAACACTATGGGAAGATATATGGGAGGGAGATGGACATGTGGAGTCACTATGGGTGGAAATACATGGAGGGAAAAACAGCAATAACATTTTCTATAGACCATCAAATATAACAGAAGCTACTGAAAATCTACTATTGAAGCAAATAGATAAAGCAGCCAATCACAATGGGGTAATTATTACGGGGGACTTTAACTATCCGGATATAAATTGGGAAGCCGAAACCTGTGGATCTCATAAAGGTAACAACTTTCGATAACAACTAAAGATAATTACCTTATCTAACTTGTACAGGACCGAACTAGAGGGATGGACATTTTGGACTTAATATTAACCAACAGACCTGACAGAATAACAGGGGCACAGGTTGGGCGGGGCACCTGTGAAATAGTGACCATAATATAATCAATTTCAACTTACCTTTCAAGAGACAGTTTTATAGGGGAGATTAAAAAATTTGAAACTTTAGGAAGGCCAAGTTCGATCTGCTTAGTGACACCCTTAATTTTATTGACTGGCATAATGCCCTCAAAAATAAGAGTGCAGACAATAAATGGGAAATGTTTAAAACATCCTAATTACTTACTGTGAGAGGTTCATACCTTACAGGAATACAAGACTTAGTAAAAGGAGAAAATTAATGTGGCTCAATAAAGATGTAAAATGAGAATGCTTGGTCTAGGTGAGAATGTGTGTAAGTGGGTAAGTAACTGGTTCAGTGATAGAAAGCAGAGGGTGGTTATAAATGGTACATACTCTGACTGAGTCACTGTTATTAGTGGAGTACCACAGGGTAGTTTTTGGGCCCTATTCTTTTTAATATATTTATTAATGACCTGATAGAAAGATTGCACAGTAAAATACCAATATTTTCAGATGACATAAAACTATGTAATAAGAAATTAACAAGAGGGGATGCAAGGCGGTTACAACAAGATTTGGATAAGTTGGGGGCTTGGGAAGAAAAGTGGCACATGAGGTTTAACATTGATAGATGTAAGGTTATGCACATCGGAAATACATGTCACCATTACACACTAAATATGAAACCACTGAGTAAAACTGACATGGAACAGTACTTGGGGATTTTAGTTAACTGTAAGCTTAACTGGAGCAACCAGTGTTAGGCAAATGGCATCATGGGGGGCATCAAAAGGGGTCTAGGGGCACAGGATGAGAACATTGTTCTTCTTCTTCTTTACAAGTCACTGGTCAGACCACACATGGAATATTATGGACCGTTTGGGGCACCAGTACTCTAGAAGGACATATCAGAGCTTGAGTGGGTACAAAGGTGGGCAATTAAAGTAATAAACAGAATGGGTGGACTACAATACCCAGAGAGGTTATCAAAATTTAGATTATTTAGTTTACAAAAAAGAGGGTTGAGGGGTGATCCTAATAAATATATCAGGGATAATAAAAAAATCTCTCCGATCATCCAGGACTGTGACTGTAATAAGGGTTCACCCTCTATATGTAGAGGAAAGAAGATTTCTACACCAACATAGGATTTTGTTTACTGTAAGAATAATGAGACTATGGAGCTCTGTGTCTGAGGATGTGGTTATGGCAATTTTGATAAAAGAGTTCAAAAGGGGCCTTGATCCAGAGATTATTTTGATTGCCAGATTGCAGTCAGGAAATGTTTTTTCCCTTAAATGGGGAAAATTGTCTTCTACCTTTTTTTTTTTTACTTCCGCCTCTGAATCAATTTTGGTAGCATTGATAGTGACTTTCAAGATGCGTAAGCTGTCCATGCCAGGGGTGTCAATGCAACCCCATACCATCAAAGATGCAGGCTTTGAACTGTGTACTAATAACAAATTGCATGATCCCTCTCCTCTTGAGTCCACAGGAAACGGCATTTGTGCTTTTCAAAAAAAAATTCAAACAGAACAGTTTTACATTTTGCCTCATTCCATTTTAAATGAGTTTTGACCCAGAGAGGACACTGGTGTTTCTGGATTGTGTTGTTATATGGCTTCTTCTCTACATGACACAGCTTTAACTTGCGTCTGTGGATAACAAGGCAAACTGTGACTACAGACAATGATTTCTGGAAGTGTTTCTGAGCCCATGCAGTCATTTGCATTACAGATTCATGTCTGTTTTTAATGCAGCGCTGCCTAAAGGCCCATAGATCTCAAGCATGCATTATTGACCCAAGGCCTTGTTCCTCTGTACACATGAATTTCTTCAGATTTTCTGAATCTTCTGATGATATTATGTGCTGTAGCTGGTGGAATATTCAAAGTCTTCACAATTTTACGTTGCGTAATATTTTTATGAAATTGTTCCACAATTTTTAGACACAGCTTTCATAGATAGGTGAAGCTCTGACCATCCTTGCTTCTGAGAGACTCTGCTTCTCTAACATGCTCTTTTTATACACATTCATGTGATTTAGTAGAAAATTGAAACCCCAGCTGATTTTCATTAGTACTAATTTCCCAGACTTTTGTTATCTCTGCCCCAAATTTTGGGATGTGTTGCTGCATTCAAATTCTAAATGAGTTAATTTTTAAAAATTAAGTAAAAAAGTCTCACTTTAAACTTCAGATACGTGTTCCATGTTCTATCATGAATAAAATACGACTATATGAGATTTCCAAATAATTGCATTGCTTTTTACTTTACATTTATTTACATTTTACACAGCATCCCAATTTTTTGGGACTTGTGGTTGTATTTCCAAGGTCAAAAAGAGGGACTTTTAAGGGTCAAAGAGGGATAGAGGGAATTTGGTGAAAAATAGGAACTGTCCTGCCAGAAGAGGAACTCTTAGGATCTATAGGTGAGGGGTTAATTTTAATGGTGGTTATTATGGGGGAATGGAAAAAGTAAAAACAGCACTTCAACATCTCACTTATTTGCTCAACAATGACTGTGGGTGCCTAAATCAATGACCACATGAAAATGTACTTCTTCACACTTCTTATAGGTTCGGCCTACTTTGGTCTTTAACCCTAATCTCTGTTTATTAAAAAAAAAAATACATTAGAGTGTTGGATGAACAGACTACGTCAAGCAAGTTTTGGTCCTAGCAGTGCTACTGACATGCTTTAGGCCTCAGTCACACGGGCGCATCGGCACCCGTACACCGGCGCCGATGCGCCCATGTGACTGACACCAGCAGACGGACGTACCTGCAGACAGCCATCTCTCTGCAGCACCGGAGGAAAGAACATGTGACCGGCTTCATTGCTGGTCATGTGTTCTTTCCTCTGGTGCTGCAGAGAGATGGCCGTCTGCAGGTACGTCCGTCTCCTTCGTGCAGTCACACAGGCGCATTGGCACCGGTGTACGGGTGCCGATGCGCCCGTGTGACTGAGGCCTTAGTCTCATTTTAAATCCAAGATTCTTGGCAGAGTACACTAATAGGGGCAAAACCTTGGACATTGAATTATAGGGAAGCTGCCTTTCAATATGTAGTGCTGCAGAGGCATTGTACTGTATTCCATTCCATGTATGCATCTGAATGACATTTACAATGGCCAGTAGAGATAGCTGGATGACTAGGTTGGAACATTTCCAAAATGGCACATCTTATTCTATGTTCCTGGTATGCAGTGGTTACTACCTACCAAAAATGGTCCAAAGAAGGACAAAAGGTGAATAACAATAAAGTCATAGACACCCTAGGTTCATTGATGCATGTGGGAAGGGAAAGAGAAACCATGTGATCCAAACCCACACAAGAGCTATTGTACAACATATTGTAAAAGAAGTTGATGATAGCTATGATACAAAAGTATCAGAACACAACTTACTGCAGTGTATGGGGATTCCTGGCCACAGACCTGTTAGACTGCCCATGCTAACACTTCTCCGCTCTAGAAGGTACTTACAATAGACATATGAGCATCAAAATTGAACCACAGAGCAAAGTAATAAAGAGGTCTTATCTGCTGAAACATAATAACTTTTACATCCTATGGACAATTGGGTATATGTATGTCGCTTATCTGGGGGAGAGATAGCACCAAAATGTACTGTGGGTATAAGGCAAGCTAGTAGAGGTAGTTTGTCTTGGCATTCATGTGGGTGCTGTTCTGACACAAATCACCAACCTAAACATTGTTGCAGACCAAGCACACTCCTTCAAGACAACGTGAATCCCTGATGGTAGTGACCTATTTCAAAAGGAAAATGCTCCCTCACACACTGTCATCTTTCCCCAACCATTCCTGAATTATTTTTGCAAAGTATTCAAGGTATTGCCTCACAATAATAGGACTGCATGATTTAAAGTGACTCCCCAGTTTCAGGACAAAAATTCTATCCTGTAACTGGAAAAGGCAGGGAGTATATTACCTGCAGTTGTTCTCTGCCATCCCACTGATTTGATGGTTCCAGGTCCTGTTTTTGGCCATCCAAGATGGCTGAAGCAAAACTCAAACTACCTACTTCCCATAGTACATTAGTAGCATTAGACTACCAATGCACTACATCTGCTCTCTGATTGGCATTGACTAGATAGAAACTTGCTATAGCCATCTTGGATGGTAAAAATAAGAGCCAAAAACTGGCAGATCAGAAGGGCTGTAAAGAATAACATCCCCAAATAATATACCCCATGTCCCTCCTGTTCCTGGACAGAATTTTTGTCATGAAACTGGATGGTCACTTTAAGTAAAATGGCACCAGTCATGGAGTCCATGTAATTGTGCAATACATTGTGCTAATACAATGTTGTGCAGCCATCTATATATATAAAATTGAATGTATGTCTGTCTGTCTGTCTGTTTGTCCTTTATGAGCTACTACACCATTCATCCGATCGCCATGAAACTTTGGGAAGTTGTTGAGTACACTCCTGGGAAGATTACTGGCATAGTACATTTATGCTATGATAAATGGCGCGTGTGCGAGCGTTGTCAACAGTTACGCCCCCCCCCCCCACGTAGATCGTTCGATTTCCATCATTGCCACTAATTTTCTCACTTCCCAATGTCATAGAAACTTGAAATTTGGCACGAGCATTGATTATGTCATAAATAGGAAAAGCTAATGGGTCCCGAATTGATTATTCAATTCTAAGCGCCAACGAATTAGCGTCCATATTTTACGTACGGAATCTAATTTTCTCACCTCCCAATGTCATAGAAACTTGAAATTTGGCACGAGCATTGATTATGTCAAAAATAGGAAAAGTTAATGGGTCCCAACTCGATTATTCAATTCTAAGCGCAAAAGAATTAGCGTTCAAACTTTACGTACGGAATCTAATTCTCTCACCTCCCAATGTAATAGAAACTTGAAATTTGGCACGAGCATTGATTATGTAATAAATAGAAAAAGCTAATTGGTCCCAACTCGATTATTCAGTTCTAAGCGCCAAAGAATTAGCGTCCAAATTTTACGTGCGGAATCTAATTCTCTCACTTCCTGATGTCATCTATATATATAAAAATGAATGTAAGTCTGTCCGTCTGTCCTTTATGCGCTACTACACCATTCATCCGATCGCCATGAAACTGGGAAGTTGTTGAGTACACTCCTGGGAAGATTACTGGCATAGTACATTTATGCTATGATAAATAGCGCATGTGCGAGCGTCGTTGACAGTTACGCCCCCCCCCCCCACGTAGATCGTTCGATTTACATCATTGCCACTAATTTTCTCACTTCCCAATGTCATAGAAACTTGAAATTTGGCACGAGCATTGATTATGTCATAAATAGGAAAAGCTAATGGGTCCCAAATTGATTATTCAATTCTAAGCGCCAACGAATTAGCGTCCATATTTTACGTACGGAATCTAATTTTCTCGCTTCCCAATGTCATAGAAACTTGAAATTTGGCATGGGCATTGATTATGTCATAAATAGGAAAAGCTAATGGGTCCCAACTCGATTATTCAATTCTAAGCGCAAAAGAATTAGCGTCCACATTTTACGTATGTAATCTAATTCTCTCACTTCCCGATGTCATTTTATATAAAGGAAACATTGTATGGTTACCTCCACATGGTGTTTCCTGGGTAACCATGCAAAATGGTGAACATATTTTTTTCCCGGTATCTCTAAAGTAACCACGACTTCATAAGATTTTCCGTGTGAACACCAGATAAACACCATTACCAAATTAACTCGGGCGAAGCCGGGTATATCAGCTAGTACTATATAAATAATTGCATCAGCTATTGTTCATACTGTACATAATAGTGTAACGTTGCAATATGCAAAATAGTACCAGACAGGCTACATACATAATTATTCCAGCAGATGAATATAAACATAATAGTGGCAGGCAAAAATGCATAAATTAGATTTTTTCAACTGATTTGTATAGGAAGACCAGATGGTAATATATTTCAAATTGTGGCTTTGAAAGGAGTTCAAAGTCAACAAGAGAGTCAGAAAAATATTCAAAATCCACTTTACGTTATGAATATTAAAAAGTGAAAGATGACCACAACTACAAAACTTTCTAACTGGGCCTTAGTTATTGTCATGCAGCTATGACTGAGGATGTAGTTGCATGTCAGAAATGCTTCTGGAGGTTTTTCCAGTGGTGGTCATCTTTCACTTTTTTATTCACGTGAAATAAAGTGGATTTTCAATATTTTTCTAGGTCTCTTGATGAGCTGGATTTCCTTTCAAAGTCACTTGCTTATGTGGATGGTCAAACAAGTCTATGCTCACCTGTGAATCGGGAGTGGGCTGGTGAGCTGGTTCTTCTCTTTCTAAAAAAGACTGCAATACCCTTTTAAGGGGTTGTGTTCACCTTTGTACTATTGTTGACTAGAGATGAGCGAGCACCAAAATGCTCGGGTGCTCGTTACTCAGGATGAAATTTTCGCGATGCTCGAGGGTTCGTTTCGAGTAACGAACCCCATTGAAGTCAATGAGCGACTCGAGCATTTTTGTATATCGCCGATGCTCGCTAAGGTTTCCATTTGTGAAAATCTGGGCAATTCAAGAAAGTGATGGGAACGACACAGCAACGGAGAGGGCAGGCGAGGGGCTGCATGTTGGGCTGCCTCTCAAGTTCCCAGGTCCCACTATTAAGCCACAATAGCGGCAAGAGTGGGCCCCCCTCCCAACAACTTTTACTTCTGAAAAGCCCTCATTAGCAATGCATATCTTAGCTAAGTACCACACTACCTCCAACAAAGCACAATCACTGCCTGCATGACACTCCGCTGCCACTTCTCCTGGGTTACATGCTGCCCAACCCCCCCCTCCCCCCCGCACGACGCAGTGTCCACAGCGCACACCACCCTCATGTCTATTTATAAGTGCGTCTGCCATGAGGAGGAACCGCAGGCACACACTGCAGAGGGTTGGTAGGGCTAGGCAGCGACCCTCTCTAAAAGGGGCGGGGCGATAGCCCACAATGCTGTACAGAAGCAATGAGAAATATAATCCTGTGCCACCGCCATCAGGAGCTGCACACGTGGGCATAGCAATGGGGAACCTATGTGCCACACACTATTCATTCTGTCAAGGTGTCTGCATGCCCCAGTCAGACCGCGGTTTTTTATAAATAGTCACAGGCAGGTACAACTCCGCAATGGGAATTCCGTGTGCACCCACAGCATGGGTGGCTCCCTGGAACCCACCGGCTGTACATAAATGTATCCCATTGCAGTGCCCATCACAGCTCAGGTAACGTCCGATTAAATGCAGGTGGGCTTCGCCCCACACTGCATGCCCCAGTCAGACTGGGGTTCTTTAGAAGTGGACACATGCAGTTACAACTCCCTCTGGACCGACAGCATGGGTGGGTGCCAGTAAGCCACCGGCGGTACATAAATATATCCCATTGCATTGCCCATCACAGCTGAGGTAGTAATGTCATGTTTAATGCAGGTGGGCTTCGGCCCACACTGCATGTCCCAGTCAGACTGGGGTTCTTTAGAAGTGGACACATGCAGTTACAACTCCCTGTGGACCCACAGCATGGGTGGCTCCCTGGAACCCACCTGCGGTACATAAATATATCCCATTGCAGTGCCCAGTACAGCTGATGTAACGTCAGCTTTAATGCAGGTGGGCAAAAAATTAATTGGATTACACTGTAGGCGAGGGCCCCCAAAAATTGGTGTACCAACAGTACTAATGTACCTCAGAAAAATTGCCCATGCCCAACCAAGAGGGCAGGTGAAACCCATTAATCGCTTTGGTTAATGTGGCTTAATTTGTAACTAGGCCTGGAGGCAGCCCAGTTAAAATACAAATTGGTTCAAGTGCAAGTTTCAACGCTTTAATGAGCATTGAAACGTATAAAAATTGTTTACAAAAATTATATGACTGAGCCTTGTGGGCCTAAGAAAAATTGCCCGTTCAGCGTGATTACGTCAGGTTTCAGGAGGAGAAGCAGGAGGAGGAGGATGAATATTATACACAGATTGATGAAGCTAAAAGGTCCACGTTTTTGATGGTCATAGAGAACAATGCTTCCATCCGCGGGTGCAGCCTACGTATTGTTTAGGTATCGCTGCTGTCCGCTGGTGGAGAAGAGAAGTCTGGTGAAATCCAGGCTTTGTTCATCTTGATGAGTGTAAGCCTGTCGGCACTGTCGGTTGGCAGGCGGGTACGCTTATCTGTGATGATTCCCCCAGCCGCACTAAACACCCTCTCTGACAAGACGCTAGCCGCAGGACAAGCAAGCACCTCCAGGGCATACAGCGCAAGTTCAGGCCACGTGTCCAGCTTCAACACCCAGTAGTTGTAGGGGGCAGAGGTGTCACGGAGGACGGTCGTGCGATCGGCTACGTACTCCCTCACCATCCTTTTACAGTGCTCCCGCCGACTCAGCCTTGACTGGGGAGCGGTGACACAGTCTTGCTGGGGAGCCAGAAAGCTGTCAAAGGCCTTAGGGAGTGTTCCCCTGCCTGTGCTGTACATGCTGCCTGATCTCTGCGCCTCCCCTGCTACCTTGCCCTCGGAACTGCGCCTTCGGCCACTAGCGCTGTCGGATGGGAATTTTACCATCAGTTTGTCCACCAGGGTCCTGTGGTATAGCATCACTCAGCATCAAGCTGAGTAGTTTCAGCACGGCCTGCTGACGCTTGCCCACCGCTGTGCTGCCACGACGCGCGACACCGACTGCTGGTGACGTGCTGCTGCTGACACATCTTGATTGTGAGACAGAAGTTGCGTAGGAGGAGGAGGAGGAGGGTGGTTGAGTGGAGAAAGCATACACCGCCGCAGATACCACCAACGAGCTGGAGCCCGCAATTCTGGTGTCAGGGTAATTTTAAATACAGCACCAATCAGGCCCACCCCACTTGCCCCGTTGCCGGCGGTAAAGAAAAAAAAGACCACACAGAGGTCTGGTATCATTCCTCACACGGGACATGGCTCTCTGCTTTATTACAGATTACATGAGATCTTATACCCTTTGTCCCATCACCAGCACGGGGTGATGTGCTCATAACCATATATGGGAAGTCCGGATTTCCGGACTGAGACAGTGAAACCAGTCGTTATCTTGCTACGGCGCCTCTGACTTATGTACAGAAAATCACGTATTCAATTAACTCCAGTGCAAAGAATCACCCACTCAATTCTAAGAAAGCGGCCAAGCATGCATTCTCCATATATGGGAAGTCCGGATTTCCGGCCTGAGACAGGGAAAATTATGTACATAGTGGAACATCTTGATACGGCACTTCTGGGAAAACGGCCAAGTACGCGTCCTTCGTCCGATTCTTCTTTGCTGTGTTTAAAATACATTTTGTTCAAGCCTGGCAAGGCCTTTGGCATATCTGATTTAAGGCGACATATAAGTTTTTTCTCTCATTTGGAATTGAATAGAACTTGCATACAGGTATAAAAGCATAAAAAACATATGGCAATATATACATATACCCTCACAAACCCCCTAAAAAACTTATATGGAGATCAAGTACCAGACCTTGCACTCTTCCTCGGTCGTCTCTCCCTTGCGTCAGGGTTTCTCCACTGCCCGTAAGTCCCTACTCCTAAGGGGAGGGATCCCTACCTCACCTCAGAAGGAGGCCATGGATTCCCTGGGCTTATTTCCGGGCATCCATACCCTCTATCTGTACGAGTTAACACCCCGCAGGGTGTGCCCTCGCCGGAACCTAAGGTCTTCTGCACTGTCCCTAGGCAAATGGGAATTCCACTGACAGTCCATCTTATGAGACCGGGGCAGACACAGTACTAGTACATTTCTCCATTCTTCTGGTAACATACGTGGTTGGCATTATCGGAACTGGCTCTTCATCTTTTTCAAACAAGGGAAATGTTGGTGTCACATTGTCCAGTCCCTTACTCATACTCTTTTTGATCAAAGGGATAATACACATACAGGAAATTACATACCCAACCTCTTTCCAGGGCCACTCTATTTTGGAACGCCATGAATGCAGTGGGCCCTAACTGGTCAGCTAACCCTTGTAAAGCATCTCTGGTGTAGTTTACAAACCTCTGCTGATTGTAAAAGATATAATTCATCCAATCTACATTATTATTAACAGTGACAAAAGCAAATAAGGACTCAAAACCTGCTTTAACCTGATCTCTAGAATTAAATTAATCTCGCACCCCCCTTGGCACTCCTATTGCATCTATGTATACATGTGGATCAAAGTTACCACCTGGAGTGTCAACTTCTCTTTTAGCACGATGCAGTGTTGGATTCTCACCCTCAGTGTAGTCTTCATATTGCACATTTGATTGTATTAATTTGTTCTGAAACAGGGGGCTAGTGTACAGTAGTCAAAGGTGTGTGTTAGAGGAATTGTACCACATTATAGCATGTAAAGGATATACAGGATCATTAGTTCTTTGCAGTGCGAAGTGTGGATCCAAGTGGGCTTTCCTTCGAGCTTGACTGCAGTTGGGATGGTGAGCAACATCTGGTAAGGACATTCAAACAGGGTTTCTCTCTTAAACTTTTTCACATAGACCCTGTCACCTGGTTTCAGATAGTGACACTCATCTGTAGGACCTGGGAGAAAAGCAGAGACTGCAGAATGCATTATTGACAATTCCTTGGAGAGGCCTATGACAAAATTAACAAGAAAATCATTCCCCAAACTCAGCTACTGTTGCATGTACCCTCCTAAGAAAAAGAAAAACTAATGGAAGACACTCAATTCAAAATTTTACCATTTTCTTCATTGCCTTTTGTATCTACTTTCCCCCTACTCCGCGGATGGTAGGGTGTGTGAAAAGCCTGGAATATACCCAAAACAGACATGATGTGTTGCATTATTATACCTGTGAAGTGTGTACCATTGTTTGACTCAATCACTTCCGGTACCCCATATCTGCGGATTACCTCATTCATGAGCTTCTGTGCGGTTACCTGCTTATTTACTTTGGTAACAGGGTAGGTCTCCAACCTGAAAAACATGAACAACAACAACAAGCACATATTCATACTTCCCAACAAGTAGGAGCTGAGTGTAGCCAATTTGCAATCCCTGAAATGGGTAGAGTGGTCTAGGCAAGTGTTATGTGGCAAATTTTACTTCTGCCCTGTTGCTTTACGGCAAAGATCATGCAAAACTGGACAAATGATGCAGCAGCTACAGAAAACCCAGGAGCCACCCGTCCTCGTTCAAGCATCGACATCCTTGCTGCTTTGAGAGGTGCGTCTTTCCGTGCATCAGCTGGGCCATCATGGGGCACAGGGACTATGGTAGGCAAGTGCTGTTGACTGTTCGCCATACACCGTCCCTTTTTAGTCCATTTTTCCTTTTCTTCCTTGCTGGCTTGTAACTGTAAAGTCTTTAGCATATCAAAGTCCAAAATTTTTATCAAAGTCCAAGTTTTTATCAAAGTCCAAGTTTTTATCAAAAGTCCAAAGTTATTATCAAATTCTTCTTTTCTTCTTTCTTCCACGGCTTGAGGGCCGCTGCTTTTGCTGTGTGGCCTGTGATGGCGTTGCCTCTTGCTTCTCCGGTGTAGGAATTGGTGTGAGCTTTCCACCTTGTCAGGTAGAAGTAGGGTCTCCATGAGACTGCACCGCTGCAACATTCTTAATTGGCTGTCCTGCTGAGGTAAAAAACTGTCTGGCCTTCCATGTTGGAAGAACATTTGCGCAAGCCTGCTGTAACGCTTAGCTGCGTATTAATTAGGACTACTACCCCCAGCAGATAGATACTGTAGGCAGCATATAATATTATGTATACTGTTTCCCTCTGGCGGGATGACAGCGCTGAAGTAACAGAGACAGCAGATCCAGGAAACAATTTTGCGCAAGCCTGCTGTAACGCTTAGCTGCGTATTAATTAGGACTACTACCCCCGGCAGATAGATACTGTAGGCAGCGTATAATATTATGTATACTCTTTCCCTCTGGCGGGATGACGGTGCTGATGTAACAGAGACAGCAGATCCAGGAAACAATTTTGCGCAAGCCTGCTGTAACGCTTAGCTGCGTATTAATTAGGACTCCTACCCCCAGCAGATAGATACTGTAGGCAGCGTATAATATTATGTATACTGTTTCCCTCTGGCGGGATGACAGCGCTGAAGTAACAGAGACAGCAGATCCAGGAAACAATTTTGCGCAAGCCTGCTGTAACGCTTAGCTGCATATTAATTAGGACTACTACCCCCAGCAGATAGATACTGTAGGCAGCGTATAATATTATGTATACTCTTTCCCTCTGGCGGGATGACGGCGATCATGTAACAAATATAGTATTTTTCCCCAATTTTTTGGAAAAAGCCCACTGCCTATATAGCCTGAATATCTCTTTCCCTGCCTCACCAGTACTGGCCCTATACTCTGTACAATGACTGCAGACGCAATGCTCTGCACGCCCGATATACAAAAAAAAAATTGTGCAACACTGCTAAAAGCAGCCTCAACAGTACTGCACACGGTCAGATGTGGCCCTAAGAAGGACCGTTGGGGTTCTTGAAGCCTAAAATAACTCCTAACGCTCTCCCTATAGCAGCTCCGGCACCAGCAGCACTTTCCCTGATCTCTGTCAGAATGCATCTGTGGCGAGCCGCGGGAGGGGCCGATTTATATACTCGGGTGACACCTGATCTCGCCAGCCACTCACTGCAGGGGGGTGGTATAGGGCTTGAACGTCGCAGGGGGAAGTTGTAATGCCTTCCCTGTCTTTCTATTGGCCAGTAAAGCGCGCTGTCTCAGAGATGAAAGTGAAAGTAACTGGAACATCGCGTGGTACTCGTCTCGAGTAACGAGCATCTCGAACACGCTAATACTCGAACGAGTATCAAGCTCGGACGAGTACGTTCGCTCATCTCTATTGTTGACCGATCCTCAGAACGAATAAAATAAAATATTGCATTAAGTTAAGTCACACCAAGTTCTCCTGATTATATTCCAGGCATGTTCAACTTTTTCTGGTCCAAGGGCTACATTGTTTATTTCAAAGGGCCCAATAAATCCTAAAGCTTTATTACCATCTGAGACACATATGGCATGCCAAAAATCAATGTTTGATAACAGTTAGTTGCTAGAGATGAGCGAGCACCAAAATGCTCGAGTGCTCGTTACTCGAGTCGAACTTTCAGTGATGCTTGAGAGTTCGTTTCGAATAACGAACCCCATTGAAGTCAATGGGCGACTCGAGCATTTTTGTATATGACTGGTGCTCCGCTAAGGTTTTCATTTGTGAAAATCTTAGCAAATCACCAAAGTCATGTAAAAAACACAGAAATGGATAGGGCAGGCGAGGAGCAACATGCAGGGCTGCATTTCGGGCTCCGAGGTTTCACTATTAAGCCACAATAGCGGCAAGAGTGAGACCCCCCCCCCCACTGTCAGCATAACGATCGTTCTCCTCTGCCACAGCTATAACAGCTGTGGCAGAGAAAAACGATGTTAGCCGATTGAATTCAATTGAGCCAGCAATACAGCCGGCTCCATTGAAAGCAATGGGTTGCCGGCGAACGCGGAATGAATTTTCGTGAAGGGCTTAAAAATATAAGCCCTTACCTGAAAAAGAAAGATTTTAGTGTAAAAAAGAATAAAAATGCAGGCATTCTCTTCAATGGAGCCGCTGCTGCTGCCGGCGACTCCATTGAAGACAATGGTCCGCTGGCACACCTGAATTCTTTCCAGGGAAGGGCTTTACATATAAGCCATTCCCTGGAAATGAATTAAAAGTGATTTAAAAAACAAAAAAAATAGATACTCATCTCCCTTCAGCTGCCGGGGCACAGCCCAGTCTTCTCCTGCTGTCCCCTGCACTGTGGTGCTGAACTGCTGTCATTCAGCTGAGAGCTGTGCTGAGCCAATCAGGGGCAGCATTCACTCACCCATTCATGAATTCATGAATGGGTGTGAGTGAGATCTGCCTCTGATTGGTCAGGCTGTGACCAATCAGAGGCAGCTCATTCAGCAGGCGGGGATTTTAAATCCCCAGCTGCTGAATACTACTCACAGCTGTTCAGAGCAGTTCAGGAGAACTGCCAGCTGGCCGCAGCTGAACTCCGTCTGCCGGGACCAGGTGAGTATATATATATTTTTTATTTTTACACATTTCTGGATGAATTGCAGGGAAGGGCTTATATATTTAAGCCCTTCCCGAAAATTCATTGTGCGATCGCTGGCAGCCCATTGCTTTCAATGGAGCCGGCTGTATTGCCGGCTCCATTGAATTCAATGGGCTAACATCGTTCTGCCGGGACAAGGTGAGTATATATATTTTTTTACTTTTTACACATTTTAGGATGATTTTCAGGTAAGGGCTTATATTTTTAAGCCCTTCCCGAAAATTCATCTCGCGCTAGCCGGCAGCCCATTGCTTTCAATGGAGCCGGCTGTATTGCCGGCTCCATTGAATTCAATGGTCAGTGCTTGTTTAATCGAGACGAGCACCGCGTGGTGCTCGTCTCGAGTAACGACCATCTGGAGCACCCTAATACTCGAACGAGCATCATGCTCGGACGAGTATGCTCGCTCATCTCTATTAGTTGCCCTTTCAGGGCTCCCACCTATCAAGAAAATGGAGATCGCCTTCTGCTCAGTTCACACTTCAAAAAGGAACACACCCTGCATGCATGTGGGTCTGTCCATTGTAGTTTATATGAGATGCTGAAACAGCCGAGTTTTTTAGCGCCTCATAAACTACAAAGAAGATAGCTGCACTCATTAATGGTCACCCCATCTACTCTTTTCTGGAGTGCCACACAGGGGTCAGGAGACCCCCATTCTGCCAATATATGGGAGCCCCCTTAGATGGCCACACAGTACACCATTATTATACTAGCTCCTGTTCTGTGCTACTCTTCTTTTTGAGATGGAAAATTAATAAGCCATCTTGGATGACCAAAATTGGGAACTAAAAAAGGCAAATCGAAGGGACTCTAGCAAGAACAATTGGAGGTAATATACCTTCTCACCCTCCAGTCTCAAGGCAGAATTTTGTTTCAAAACCAAAGGTTCGCTTTAATTATTCAAATTATGCAAATTATTTTCTTCACATTACTTTTCAGCCCTATTAGATTACATAATTTGGTAACTTCCTCTGCAAGTTTAAAACTGTCAGGTCTATCACATACAGTAATGAGCAACAGTGAAAGTGATTGGTTAAATGGGTTGTCTCGCGGCAGCAAGTGGGGTTCAGCACTTCTGTATGGCCATATTAATGCACTTTGTAATATACATCGTGCATTAAATATGAGCCATACAGAAGTTATTCACTTACCTGCTCCGTTGCTGGCGTCCCCGTCTAATTTCGGGGTCTTCTTGCTTTTTTAGACGCGCTTGCGCAGAAGGGTCTTCTCCCTTCTGGTCGGCCCGGGCACGAGCGGCGTTCTGGCTCCGCCCCCTTCTACGCATCATCGCGTAGCTCCGCCCCGTCACGTGTGCCGATTCCAGCCAATCAGGAGGCTGGAATCGGCAATGGACCGCAAAGAGCCCACGGTGCACCATGGGAGAAGACCCGCGGTGCATCGTGGGTGAAGATCCCGGCGGCCATCTTGGAGAAGGAAGAAGTAGGAAGAAGGAAGAAGTCGCAGAGCGGGGATTCGGGTAAGTAATATATTTTTTTTAATTTTAACACATCCCTTGGGGTTGTCCTGCGCTGAACGGGGGGCCTATGCAAAAAAAAACAAAAAATGTTTCGGCGCGAGACAACCCCTTTAAACCCATTTCTATAGCTTCAACTTTAGACTCATTGGGATGCAAGTATTTTTATCTAAAAAGCAAGATTGAATTTCACTTTTCTTTGCAAATCAATCTTAAAGGGGTTGTCTCGCGGCAGCAAGTGGGGTTATACACTTCTGTATGGCCATATTAATGCACTTTGTAATATACATCGTGCATTAAATATGAACCATACAGAAGTTATTCACTTACCTGCTCCGTTGCTAGCATTCTCGTCTCCATGGATCCGTCTAATTCTGATGTCTTCTTGCTTTTTTAGACGCGCTTGCGCTGTGCGGTCTTCTCCCCTTCTGCTCTCTCCGGCACGAGCGGCTTTCTGGCCCCGCCCCCTTCTACGCGTCATCGCGTAGCTCCGCCCCATCACGTGTGCCGATTCCAGCCAATCAGGAGGCTGGAATCGGCAATGGACCGCACAGAGCCCACGGTGCACCATGGGAAAGGACCTGCGGTGCATCGTGGGTGAAGATCCCGGCGGCCATCTTGGTGAAGGAAGAAGAAGGAAGAAGGAAGACGTCGCAGAGCGGGGATTCGGGTAAGTAATATATATATTTTTTTTAACACATCCCTTGGGGTTGTCCTGCGCCGAACGGGGGGCCTATGGAAAACAAAAAAAAAGTTTCGGCGCGAGACAACCCCTTTAAGGGATAAATGAAAATATCAGGTAAGATGCATATATTATTTGTAATGTGCTTATGCTACCATTAATGCACATTATGTGCAATTATTGAAAAGAAATCTGCTAAAAGTGAAATATTATGGCTGCTTATTCATAAAGTAAAAAAAACCAAGATTAATAACTAGAGCCAGCTTAGTTGGCCGATTTCCTCAGCACTTGTGATGATAAATACTTTTGGTAAATTTTTTCCGGTCATCCTTCCAATTTCCATTGCTGCGTTCATTATCCTACAACTGACCTTGCAGATAAGCTTTAAATGAATTTGCCAGTTTTGGATAAATTACAAAATTTATTGAAATTATGTAGTTCATTTGCCAGAAATAAACAAAGTGCAGGGAAGACAATAATTATTTCTTTTCTTCGGATATTTTTTTACATGCTTAAATTGAATCAATTATAACACATTAAGCAGAGGGTGAATATTGAAATAAATCTAATTATACAGTGTATTTACTGGTTTAGTGATCACGAATATCTGGGTTATGTGTCTGTCTAATAAATGTATTCAACTGACAGTAAGATGGTCTTCCATTAAAATATAAATAAAAAGTACAGGTCAGTACATGTCTGTTCACTGATGTTGAGCAAATCGAAGCAGTAGAAACATGTGTTGGGTCAAACTTTGCTAAAAGTATAGTTCGGTCAGAACCTGAACTTCAGGCGGTTTCTTTCAACCAAACTGGAAGTTCATAAAAACCACTAATACTAGTACTGAACACTGTCTTGGAGCCCTGAAACAGTGGTGGTGGTGCAATGGATGTGGCTCAGTGGTTAACACTGTTGACTTTGGTAAGATTTGAACCTAGTACCCCTGTGCTGCAAGGCCACATCCATTGAACGACCACCACCACCATTGTTTCAGGAATCTTAGACAGTGTTCAATACCAATTCTTGTGTTTTTCATGAACTTCCAGTTCCGTTCAAACTAATTAGGATCGAACTGAACTTTTTGATGAAATTCATCGAACCCGCCAAACTAAACTTTTTAGTTTAGAAATAAACCTGCCTAAAAGCGGGGTGATGGCCCTGACGAGGGTAGCCCTATGTTCAGGCAACTTAGACTGTTCTTAGATGGTAAAGGGGGTGACAATTTTTTAGATGTAAATATTAAGTCAATAAAGCACAAGGTAGCAGATGTAATAACACCAAATAATAAGTAACAAGACCAAGGGTTTAACTAGCAGTGAGATGATACCAAGAAGATGCAGACTGGACTAAAGCTCACCATGCAGACAAATCACGAGTGCCTGGAGGGGCAGAAATAAATGCACTGCAGTGAAGGTTGATTGGCTAGCTGGGGGTATCAACTCTCTGCTGACCAATGACACACCACAACTGCAGATAGATGCACACATATTGGTGTCCAGTGCCAAATGACAGTGCACATGCACTGACGCAGCAATCACATGGGCCAGAACTGGCATAGTGATGTCATCCCAGAGCCACCTCCAGTTCACGGCAACTGCAACAGAACACATGGGGTGTGCCTTGTACCGCTTGCTGTTCAAGTGACGTTCTGCATTAACCTGGCAACTATTTTCTTTTCTTTTGTAAGAAGGAACATTAGTCTCATTACTATTCAACAACACATTGCATGTTTAAAATATGTATGTCACGGTACAAAAATTGTATTCTAACGCAACAAATAAATCAACTTTCTGTTAATCTCTGTTTATTAAAAAAAAACAATAAAAATGATTGAAAAGAAGAAAAAAAAACTGACCTGAAACAGTTTTAATCGTACAAGTGTAAGATGGTGAAACAGTCCTCCTGCTGGGAATGTCCGTTTCTGTTGTAACTGTCATTTTGTTTTTTGACCACAAGAGGTCACTGTGCTCTGGACTGGGACAGAGAAAAAAGAAGTGCATCATGACGATAGAGAGCAGGAGAGAAAAGCGGTTAGATGCGTGTGAGCGGGATGAGATGAGCTGGTGAGGACTGCAGCTAGCGAGACAGACACTGCGATCCACCGAAAAAAGGACCCCAACGAGGACCGGAGCTACCGTGAGGGGAGCTGCATTAGAGACTGTTCCAGAGTTTGTCAGACTACCATCTTAACGGAGAAGATGGTCATTACAGACCGGGCTCAGAAGTAGCGGCGTCAGTGAGTTCATATGGTTCTTGGATGAAATCCTATTCCTGCGTTCCGGACAAAGTCTAAAGGTACCCACCAGACCCGGGTCAGCCAGAGAACTAAGGCCTCTGGTGTAACCATGCACGCACCGCCAATCTGACTGAGACTAATAACAAGGCCGGCAGATAGCTAGTTTAGTTAGGCATACTGATGGCCGCCGGCCGCACTGCTGGGGACTGAGCTGTCCGACATAGGCCTAACACACAGAGAACTCTATACTCGTAGAGCTGTCTAAGGATATCTACAAGTCACACGTTACGCAACTGTACTTTGCCTTGACTTGTGAGCTATATATATTGTTATATCTGTTGAGTGGTGTTGTGTAAGGGGAGAATACGGGTGTGTTGATAAGATTGTAAACTCTTGTGCTGTGTCGCCGGTGCTTCCCTAGCATCCACACTGATTGTTCCTGCTTCCAGGGTGATAGAAGGTAATAGCGGCTGGTTAGAGACGGCCTGCGGCTAGGCAAAAGCTTGGAGGATATTGAAGGCGCACACTATAGAGCACAGCGCTGCATGGCACAAGAGTCTCAGCTTCCCCGCTGAGTGTATGTAACTTTCTGGGGGAGTTCGGGTTGGTTAAGGGTTCTGCCAAATTAAGTAAAATCTCCTTGCTACGGATTGGTTTTGAGTCGCGTCTTTTGTTCAGGACTTCGCTGTATTCTGGAAAGCCCACCCCGGTCGGCGGCTTACACTTGGCGTAGTCGGCAGGATACAGCGATCGTCATGGACAGAGACGTGGCGGGAAACATTCCCCTAGCGCCAGCGGCCCAGGGTGCCCCTGCGCAACAAGAATTCCTAGCCCCAGTACCTGTCACGCCAGCCCAAGTAGGGTACTTATCGGCTGGAGCACTAATGCAGCACTTGCCAAAGTTTAACGGTAAAAATATGGGGTTGCAGGACTGGACCGAAAGGGTACAAAGTATAGTTAAATTGAGTAATTTGATACCTGCGCTGCGTGCAGAGATAGCATTGGGGGCCCTGGAAGGCGACGCTAGACGAACCGTGATGGTACGGCCCGAGTCAGAAAGAGACACTTTGGAGAAAATATTCTCCCTGCTGGAGGGGGCACAGGGAGGGCGAACCAGGGTAGCGCAGTTGCGCAGCAGCTTCTTCAACCGGTCCCAGCGAGAGGGTGAAACGTTAATACAATACTCTAACGCCCTACAGGAAGTGTTGAATGAAGTGCAACGAAGGGATTCAGGGGCCATGGGAGCTTTCAAGGAAGTGGACCGGCTACTACGAGACCAATTTATTCTAGGACTATCCAATAGATTTTTACAGGATAAACTGCAAGAGATGACCCGGGCAGATGCTGACCTGACGTTTTATAACGTTTACCGGGCTGCTGTAGAGAGAGAAGAAGAGCCCACGGCTGTGAGTGTGCAGGCAGTGAGTAGCACACAAGTGACAGGGGCCCGGGGAGGTCTTGAAAACTCCGAGTCCTTGAAGGATGTGGTCCAGGCCCTACGAGCAGAAATGAGAGAACTCCGCCTGGAAGTGTCCCAGATGAAGGCGGACTCATCCAGGGCCCCGGGATTGACCCCATCGTCCTGCCCACCTCCACAGAGAGTGTTCCGGGGGCGAGGATCCATTAATCCAGACCCATCCGGGGTGCGGGGATCAAGGGGACCTCTTTGCTGGAGCTGCCGACGGTATGGCCATATCGCTCGAGAGTGCCACCAACAGACGGAACCTGAGCTGGCTTTAAACTTCCGACTGCCGCAGTAACAGGGCATCCTGCGGCAGTTCCCTCAGAGCTAAGCCCACTACGCAATGAACGCGATCTCTATGCTAGCAGTCCCATTATGGAAGCTGAGCTGGAGGGCCAAAAGGTACACTGCCTAGTGGATACCGGATCGGAATGCACCCTGATGCCGTTGGAGTTTTTCGAGAGACACTTCGGGCATATGATGGAACCGGAAGATGGAAGTGTCATCCGGTTGACAGCTGCCAATAATGGTGCAATGGATGTACAAGGGATCGTCTGGATGCGAGTCCGGCTGTTTGGGCAGGACATTGGCAAAAAGGGGATCGTGCTGGTAGATCATCCGTCCCGAAAGGGACTCGATGTAACGCTGGGCATGAACGTGCTGAGAGACCTCGATCATCACCTCTATGCCAAGGAAGGGCCTAGATACTGGCAGCGGACCACCACGCACCGGCCAACTCAAAAGGTCCTACAGCAGATGGTGAGGAGCTGCAGTTTACAGAAGAGCCTCATGTCAGGGTGTCCTATTGGGCATGTGAGAGTACCGCTGAGAACTCCAGTGAAGATTCCACCACGCCAGGAGAAAATTTTGATGCTTCCAGTGGGAGCTGGACGGCCACTGAATGGACTGGAGGTCCTGATCGAGCCTGCTCCACGGGGAGAAATGCAGAACTGCCCGCTGGTAGCCCGAGCACTCGTCACCGTGAAAGATGGGTGCGTGCCTATACGCTGCCTCAATGTCTGGGACAGTGAGTCGATCGTTCCTGGGAATACCCTGCTGGCTGAAGTTCATGTGCCCGAGGGCGGTGTCATTCACCGGAGGAGCTTCACGCTACAGCCAGATGGGAGGTCGGCTTGGACCTTTGCGGTGAAGGTCCAGCAAGAACAGGCCCCAACAGCTGAGTGGAACGGTCGAGTGATCATGTCTCTGATGGGAGTGGACCCCCGCTCTCTGACCCCGGGGCAACAAAAGCTTCTGGAAGACACGCTATGGGAGTACCAGGAAGCGTTCTCAAGGCATGATGAAGACTTCGGGTGTGCCACCGCTATCGAGCATGAAATTCCTACCCGCGACGCTGCGCCAGTTCGAGAACGGTACAGGCAAATCCCACCCAAGATGTATCAAGAGGTGAAAAATATAGTGGCCAGCATGCTGGAAAACCAGGTGATACAGGAAAGTAAAAGCCCGTGGGCTGCTCCTGTGGTCCTGGTGCGAAAGAAAGACGGAAGTCTTCGGTTCTGTGTAGATTATCGGAAATTGAATGCCCGAACCATCCGGGATGCTTATCCTCTTCCACGGATCGCAGAGTCACTATCCTCCTTGGGTCGAGCTAAGTACTTTTCCACGCTCGACCTGGCTAGTGGATATTGGCAAGTGCCAGTAGCTGAAAAAGACAAGGCAAAGACAGCCTTTATCTTGCCCATGGGACTATATGAGTTCAATAGGATGCCGTTCGGACTGACCAACGCTCCAGGGACGTTTCAGCGGTTGATGGAGCACTGTCTGGGTGACCTAAACTTTGAATCAGTATTGCTATATCTGGATGACATTGTGGTGTTTGGGACTTCATTCGAAGATCATCTTAAAAAACTGCGGCAGGTCCTGGGACGACTACAAGATCATGGTCTGAAAATCAAGCCCAAAAAGTGTCAACTGCTACAACAGCGCATAGAGTTCCTGGGACATGTGGTCACTCCAGAAGGGGTACAACCGGCCCCTAGCAAGGTGGAGGCCGTGCAAAAGTGGCCCCAGCCAAGAACCCTACGGGAAGTACAAGCGTTTCTAGGCCTGGCCGGTTATTACAGGAGATTTATACCCAAGTTCTCTCATCTGGCCGGTCCACTAAACGAGCTGCTGAGAGGCACAACTGGAGGGCCCAGGAATCGCCCCATTGAGTGGGGGCTACGACAGCAAGAAGCCTTCGAGGCATTGAAAAGAACTCTGACCAGCGCCCCAATCCTGGCCTATGCACAGTTTGATAGCCCGTTCTTGCTGTACACGGATGGAAGTTTACATGGTCTTGGAGCTGTGTTATCTCAAGTTCAAGACGGGCGTGAGAGGGTCATTGCCTATGGCAGTAGGTCGTTAAGGGAGTCGGAGCGCAACCCTGACAACTATAGCTCCTTTAGGTTGGAGCTTTTGGCGCTGGTCTGGGCCATGACTGAGAAGTTTGCAGAGTATCTGACGGGTGCAGAAGTGACTGTGATGACGGACAATAACCCGCTAGCGCACTTGGAGAACGCTAAGCTAGGCGCCCTTGAGCAGCGATGGATGGCCCGCCTTTCCAAGTATCGATACCGCATCCAGTTCCGGTCAGGGAGGGAGAACGGCAACGCCGATGCCCTCTCCCGAGTTCCAGTGGGGTCGCCGACCAAGAGGGGAGAAGAGGATTTAGAAGACACTGAAATTCCACACCTCGGCAGAGTACCACCGTTCCAGAATCTGACACATTCAAGTGGGGTGGCTTCAGGGATGCCGATGGTGTTGGGGAAGACATTGGGAGATTGGGAACGAGTCCAAAGTAGCTGCTCGGACCTATGGAAAGTGAGAGAGTGGGTCCGAACTAAGGTTTGGCCTCGCCCGGACGAGCGGGCCAGTCTGACGCAGGAAGGTCAGAAGTTGCTGAGACAATGGGATAAGCTGAGTATTAACCAGGGGCTCCTGTGCCGGACCATATACGTACAGTCAGAGCTGCAGCACCGGCAACAGGTTGTCATCCCTATGTCACTGGGACCAGCTGCCGCTCAAGAAGCCCATGAGAGGGGGGCTCATTTCGGGAGCGCGAAGACGTACCAATGGCTCCAGCGCTTCGTATATTGCCCGGATTTGGGAGAAATGGTGACCGAGGCATGTCTGAAATGTCGGTCCTGCGGGCTGAGTAAAAGCCCCGAGCAACGGGCCCCTGTGCAAACTATCCGGACTTCCGCCCCCCTGGAAATCTTATTGATTGATTATGTACAGATCGGGTACTCTACCTCAGGACGCCCCTACTGTTTGGTCATGACGGACCACTTTACAAAATATGCCGTGGCCGTGCCCACCAGAGATCAGACGGCTGAATCGGCTGCTGAGGCAGTCTGTAAACACTTTATACAAGTGTTTGGGTGTCCGCGGAGAATTCATTCAGATCAGGGGGCATGTTTCCAGGGTGCTTTGATGAGGGAGCTGTATCAGCTCTATGGTATCGAACGTTCCCGCACGACTCCGTACCATCCACAAGGGAATGGGGCGTGTGAGCGGTTCAACCGCACCTTGATACAGATGCTGCGGACTCTAGAGGAAAGTCAAAAAGCCCAGTGGCCAGAGTACTTACCTGAGCTGATGTGGGCCTACAACAATAGGGTTCACAATACCACTGGTTACTCTCCACACATGCTTATGTTTGGGAGAGCAGGCCAGGAGATCGAGGATCTCCACATGCCGGATCCGAGGCAGCCTCCGCCGAGGAGCACCACCGCCTGGGTGCAAGACCATCGTCGCCGACTGAGAGCAATACATAAGGTTGTGGGTGAGCGCCTGAGACAAGTGGTGCACCCCAACCCGGGGCCAGTGCAGATGGACGAGTATGCTCCAGGTGATCGTGTGATAGTCAGAGCCAAGAGGCCAACCGGAAAATTGGATGGGCGGTGGGAGGCGGTTCCATACATAGTGAAGCAGAAGGTAGATCCTGATATCCCCGTGTATGAGGTTGAGCCCGAGGGGACTGGGGGACCCTCAAGGAACCTCCACCGTAACATGTTGAGACAATGTCACTTTCAGCAACCTGCGGCTGATAAGGAGATGCTTATCCCTACCCCTAGTATTGGGGAACCCCTGGTAGATGATGAATGGTGGGTAGTTCCTGTCCCGGCCATGTCGGAGTCCCCGGTCGTGACAAGCTCGCCACCCAGGGAGAGAGATGCCCAGCCAGCAGAACCACATCCACCGAGTGTGCCAACTGTCCCTGGTCCTATGACTCTGCGCAGGACAGCCAGGTCCACCGCTGGTGTACCCCCACAGCGCTACGCGCAGGATGAGTTTGAGTGGGGGAGGTTGCCGGGGACGGCAACATCTAGTGGGGTGGCATGTAAGATGGTGAAACAGTCCTCCTGCTGGGAATGTCCGTTTCTGTTGTAACTGTCATTTTGTTTTTTGACCACAAGAGGTCACTGTGCTCTGGACTGGGACAGAGAAAAAAGAAGTGCATCATGACGATAGAGAGCAGGAGAGAAAAGCGGTTAGATGCGTGTGAGCGGGATGAGATGAGCTGGTGAGGACTGCAGCTAGCGAGACAGACACTGCGATCCACCGAAAAAAGGACCCCAACGAGGACCGGAGCTACCGTGAGGGGAGCTGCATTAGAGACTGTTCCAGAGTTTGTCAGACTACCATCTTAACGGAGAAGATGGTCATTACAGACCGGGCTCAGAAGTAGCGGCGTCAGTGAGTTCATATGGTTCTTGGATGAAATCCTATTCCTGCGTTCCGGACAAAGTCTAAAGGTACCCACCAGACCCGGGTCAGCCAGAGAACTAAGGCCTCTGGTGTAACCATGCACGCACCGCCAATCTGACTGAGACTAATAACAAGGCCGGCAGATAGCTAGTTTAGTTAGGCATACTGATGGCCGCCGGCCGCACTGCTGGGGACTGAGCTGTCCGACATAGGCCTAACACACAGAGAACTCTATACTCGTAGAGCTGTCTAAGGATATCTACAAGTCACACGTTACGCAACTGTACTTTGCCTTGACTTGTGAGCTATATATATTGTTATATCTGTTGAGTGGTGTTGTGTAAGGGGAGAATACGGGTGTGTTGATAAGATTGTAAACTCTTGTGCTGTGTCGCCGGTGCTTCCCTAGCATCCACACTGATTGTTCCTGCTTCCAGGGTGATAGAAGGTAATAGCGGCTGGTTAGAGACGGCCTGCGGCTAGGCAAAAGCTTGGAGGATATTGAAGGCGCACACTATAGAGCACAGCGCTGCATGGCACAAGAGTCTCAGCTTCCCCGCTGAGTGTATGTAACTTTCTGGGGGAGTTCGGGTTGGTTAAGGGTTCTGCCAAATTAAGTAAAATCTCCTTGCTACGGATTGGTTTTGAGTCGCGTCTTTTGTTCAGGACTTCGCTGTATTCTGGAAAGCCCACCCCGGTCGGCGGCTTACACAAGCAAAAACAGCTTTCTCATCCAGCAGGTGTACTTCACAACTGGGTTCGCTTGGCCTTTTGGACAAAAGATAGATAGCTAGTAGAGATGAGCGAGCATACTCGTCCGAGCTTGATGCTCGTTCGAGTATTAGGGTGCTCGAGATGCTCGTTACTCGAGACGAGCACATCGCGGTACTCGTCTCGATTAAACGAGCACTGACCATTGAATTCAATGGAGCTGGCAATACAGCCGGCTCCATTGAAAGCAATGGGCTGCCGGCGATCTCAGGATGAATTTTCGGGAACGCCTTAAAAATATAAGCCCTTACCTGAAAATCATCCTAAAATGTGTAAAAAAAATGTCAGCATAAAGATCATTCTCCTCTGCCATAGCTGTAACACCTGTGGCAGAGAAGAACGATGTTAGCCCATTGAATTCAATGGAGCCGGCAATACAGCCGGCTCCATTGAAAGCAATGGGCTGCCGACGAGCGCGGGAGTGAGACCCCCCCCCGCACTGTCAGCATAAAAATCGTTCTCCTCTGCCACAGCTGTAACACCTGTGGCAGAGAAGAACGATGTTAGCCCATTGAATTCAATGGAGCCGGCAATACAGCCGGCTCCATTGAAAGCAATGGGCTGCCGACGAGCGCGGGAGTGAGACCCCCCCCCCCGCACTGTCAGCATAAAGATCGTTCTCCTCTGCCACAGCTGTAACAGCTGTGGCAGAGGAGAACGATGTTAGCCCATTGAATTCAATGGAGCCGGCAATACAGCCAGCTCCATTGAAAGCAATGAGCTGCCGGCGAGCACGGGATGAATTTTCGGGAAGGGCTTAAAAATATAAGCCCTTACCTGAAAATCATCCTAAAATGTGTAAAAAAAATGTCAGCATAAAGATCGTTCTCCTCTGCCATAGCTGTAACAGCTGTGGCAGAGAAGAACGATGTTAGCCCATTGAATTCAATGGAGCCGGCAATACAGCCAGCTCCATTGAAAGCAATGGGCTGCGGCGAGCGCGGGATGAATTTTCGGGAAGAGCTTAAAAATATAAGCCCTTACCTGAAAATTATCCTAAAATGTGTAAAAAAAAAATGTATACTCACCTTTTCGCTGCAGCCGGAGTTCAGCTGGGTCTGGCCAGCAGTTCTCCTGAACTGCTTTCTGTAGTATTCAGAATGAATTCATGAATGGCTGTGAGTGAGAGCTGCCTCTGATTGGTCACAGCCTGACAAATCAGAGACAGCTCTCACTCACACCCATTCATGAATTCATGAATGGTTGTGAGTGAGAGCTGCCTCTGATTGGTGAGGCTGTGACCAATCAGAGGCAGCTCATTCAGCAGGCGGGGATTTTAAATCCCCGGCTGCTGAATACTATTCAGAGCAGTTCAGGAGAACTGCCAGCCAGACGCGGCTCAACTCTGGCTTCAGCGGAAAGGTGAGTATACATTTTTTTTTTTATTTTTACACATTTTAGGATGATTTTCAGGTAAGGGCTTATATTTTTAAGCCCTTCCCGAAAATTCATCCCGCGCTCGCCGGCAGCCCATTGCTTTCAATGGAGCCGGCTGTATTGCCGGCTCCATTGAATTCAATGGGCTAACATCGTTCTTTTCTGCCACAGCTGTAACAGCTATGGCAGAGGAGAACGATCTTTATGCTGACATATAAATTATTTTTTTTTTTTTACACATTTTAGGATGATTTTCAGGTAAGGGCTTATATTTTTAAGCCCTTCCCGAAAATGCATCCCGCGCTCGCCGGCAGCCCATTGCTTTCAATGGAGCTGGCTGTATTGCTGGCTCCATTGAATTCAATGGGCTAACATCGTTCTTCTCTGCCACAGCTGTTACAGCTGTGGAAGAGGAGAACGATCTTTATGCTGACAGTGGGGGGGGGGCACTCTTGCCGCTATTATAGCTTAATAGTGGGACCTGGGAACTTGAGATGCAGCCCAACATGTAGCCCCTCGCCTGCCCTATCCGTTTCTGTGTCGTTCCCATCACTTTCGTGAATTTCCCAGATTTTCACAAATGAAAACCTTAGCGAGCATCGGCGATATACAAAAATGCTCGATTCGCCCATTGACTTCAATGGGGTTAGTTACTCGAAACGAACCCTCGAGCATCGGGGGAAGTTCGACTCGAGTAACGAGCACTCGAGCATTTTGGTGCTCGCTCATCTCTAATAGCTAGTTTTAAAGTATAATATAATAAGTTCTGACTCATTCATCATTGAAAACTCCTCTTCGGACAGAACAATACTCCTGTGATCTCATCCACTTTACTTTTGAATGTTAATTGGAAAAAATTTACCTTCATCAAGCTGAATATATTTCATGATTCTTTTTCATACCAAATGGTGAAGAGATAAATAGTATTATATGGGGTCGTCTAAGGAATTAAAGGGGGTTAAAATGTACCTAAGTCTGCTAGTTAATTTTACAACACCCTTTTTAGGGTCTAGAGGTCTGTTTTTGATACCAAGCTCCAAACCCTCTCCTTCCCTTCAGACAGCCATAGATGAAATGATAAAATTATCTTCCTCCGCAATTACTAAAGACTGACCTGAGTTAGGCTATGTTCAAACTAGCGTTTTTTGCTTCCATCCAGCTGTTCCGTCTTTTTTGTCGCCATAGACATGCATTGAAACTGAAGACTAAGGTGAAAGCGTAGACTGCTGTGCTATTAATTCCAGTTCAAAAAACTGAGCCAAAACAGATTGCAACATTTCCGTTTTTTTAACATCACTGTCGATGGAAAAATGGAAGCAAACGGAAAGTTATGTGTTTGCTTCCGTTTTTCATTTCCATTTTCTTTCTTTTAAGCTTATCCCACAAAGGAATGGCTAGACGGAAACAAAAAACACCAGTGTGAACTGGCCCTTACTAGAGTTGAGCGAACATACTCTGCCGAGCTTGATGCTCGTTCGAGTATTAGTGTACTAGAACGAGCATCAAGCCGTGTTCGACCCTACCCCAGTTTTTGGCTCCTCCCCGCTGTGACGTGCCTGTTTTGGCCTCTCCCTGCCGTGACACAGCGCGCGTCGTTGGCAAATTTTTTGTCTAGCAGGGAGGCAGAAAGAGAGAGATAGAGAGAGAGAGAAAGAAACTAACCTAGAAAAAAAAAAGCTCGGCACCCGGCGTCCCACATACAAAAATGCTTGAGTCTCCCATTTTAGTCAATGGGATTAGTTACTCGAGTAGAGTTCTCGGATTTTATGAAAAGCTCGACTTGAATAATGCGGACCCGAGCATTTGGGTGCTTGCTCATCTCTAGCCCTTACATAAACCTGTATGCCGTAAGCTCCTCCTACTGATGGATGCAGGTAGAAATAATTTTATGATTTAACACTATGACTGTTTCTAATATGCAGATCCAGAAGGAAGGGAGAGGATCACATAATATTCCATATAATTACTGAAACTAAATCACGGAACCGGCTGCATTGTCATACCGGTATTAACACCGGATCAGAGTAGGTCCTGCAATATAATGCGAACATGTGATTTATTAAAACTATTTTCCCATTTTTTTATGGATATTAAGTGATTTTATAACTCTTTTACTCATTTGGTTTTATCGGCTTCATCTTATCATTGTTAGTTCCCATCTCTAAACCATGATGGTTCTAGCAACTGACTCCTTTATATTCCCAGTCACTCTAAGTAAGATGTTTTTCTTTTCTTTTTAATAGAATTTTACAACAAAAAGCACACTAGCATGTAAAGTATTAAAAGATTATTACATCTTATGTTCTCATCTTTGATTCTTTTTCACCCATCGACTTCACTGAACACGCAGTCAGGTTTACTGATTGAGGCCAAACTAATCTTGCACTATGAAAGGCTGCAGCCCTACAGCACGCGGTGCCACTGAACGCTGTCAGCTGATTATTGAAATATTCATAAAGCATACTTAGAAAGAACCCTGTTAACACTTCACCCATTACTCGCAACATTACGGAACTATTCAAGAGAAGTTAAATTAATAGCTTCAACAATATAATACTAATTAGCCATTTAACTGAGCAAATGACAAAATCTATGACTTAATATGCGTAATGGCCTGTGCTGAAATTACCCAGCAATCATGGAGGTTGTTTATGTTTAGATATTGTAATATAAAAATAACAGATGTAACAGCATTTGATCCCATTTGCTGGGTTTGAACTAATTTAGCTCGGTTTACCATGCTGAGATTGAGAGGTTAAATGGATTGGAAATTGTCAGGCTATGATGATTTGCTTTCTGCTTTAACAACAATGTGAAATCAATATTAATATCAATATCTCCCAGATGAACAATTTCAGATCATCCCCATCCTTTTTGTCAGCAGCAATCACATCTATTTTGTGTTCTGTAGACAAATTCGAATGCATTTCCAACTTTATGAACTTATTACTTTAATCTTTTCTTACTGCTAAAAATGGATAATAGCCGGCAGTATATCTTTTTATTGTACACAAAATGCTATGTTATCTGTCTGGAAGACTACTCTTGAGTCATTCCGTAATGCTGTCGGCATATCTTGGGCCTGTATAGTGTATGTCATGGAGAATTATTAGTAATATTGTAGTAACAATATTAGTATAGTAATATGCCATATTTTTTGGACTATAAGACGCACCTCTGGTTAAGGGTGCATTCACACGAACGTATATCGGCTCGGTTTTCACGCCGAGCCGATATACGTTGTCCTTGTGTGCAGAGGGGGGAGGATGGAAGAGCCAGGGCCAGGAACTGTGCTCCCGCCCCCTCTCTGCCTCCTCTCCGCCCCTCTGCACTATTTGCAATGGGGAGAGGCGGGATGGGGCGGGGCTAAGTTTCAGGAATTAGCCCCGCCCCCGTCCTGCCTCCTCTCATTGCAAATAGTGCAGAGGGGTGGAGAGGAGGCAGAGAGGGGGCGGGAGCTCAGTTCCTGCTCCTGGGCTCTTCCAGCCTCCCCCCCCTGCACATGAGGACAACGTATATCGGCTCGGCGTGAAAACAAAGCGGATATACGTTCATGTGAATGCACCCTAAGACAACAAAAAAATGGTGAAAAAACTTTTCATAGTAATTCAAACATGTCTAATTGTTAAGGAATTAGAAAACACAGAATGGTAGAGTAGGAAGAGACCTTCGAGGTCATCGGGTCCAACTCCCTGCTCAATGCAGGATCACTAAATCATCCCTGACAAATGTCTGTCCAACCTCTCTTTGGAGACTTCCATTGAAGGAGAACTCACCACCTCCTGTGGCAATCTAGAGGGGTTATTGCCACTAATTTAGTAGAAATGAGGGTTAATAGTTAACCTTTTAGCTCTTGTTAAAGGGAACCTGTCATCATCTTGGAGCTCCATAAACTTGGAGTCCAGAGAGCTATGTTTCATACATACTGTGTACCCCATTCTTGCACAGTGCTTCTACCAAGTTGGCCCATGCACACAGTGTGACTCTTTTCAGACAGCTCTGTGCACGCACTCTCCTATGGAGATGGATGAGAGAGCACAGGTGCAGAGCCACCTGAGAAGACTCACTTTGTGCGTTTGTGCTCCAAGTTTGTGGGGTCACAGGACTGGAGTGAGACAATCGATGAGTATGAAAGCCAGCTCCCTAGGCTTCCTGTTCCCTCATCCTTGAGTCCTATTACATAGTTTATGGGGCTCAAAGGTGATGGCAGGTTCCCTTTAATCTTGTATGTTATCATTTTCTGACAATTGAAATAATGGCTCACATATGGTAGTTTCCCTTATTTCATTTGGCTATTAGCATTATACATACACATCTCTACAGAACACAAATGCATTACTTCTCATATATATCACGAGACATTGAAGAGGAAAACTCATCTACTTTCCTGCTGACAGATTTGCGTATCCTGTGATATCAGAATTTAAGTCTGTGAAACCAGGTATACCTTGATTGTGTCAACTTTGCTATAAAGGGATACCAGCTGCCTGGATAATCATGACATGTCACACTCAGCTTGGTGTATCATAATAATCTCAGCTTTATTCCATCATACCAAAACCTTTATAGAAAGAAATTGAAGGGTGCATCTATCTTACTAGCCAATAAACAAGCGTGAAAGTTTTTAGTATATTATAGAACATTAGTTCTGCTTTGTCATTTTGCTAAGTCATGCTATGATGTCAGTGGTTTCTTATCAGCAGTGCTTCCTATGGCCGCGTCATCTTGATAAGAGAGCAGAAGCAGCCACCAAAGATTACGCCCTCTAGCTAAAAAGCTCTTTAATATATGTTTTCTTAAAGCTACAGATACACTTTTGATCCCCACAAGGAATTAAATCATACAAAGGTATATAAAGAACTAATTTGACAATGTTACATAAATATATTCTCCAACACCTGTAATAAATGCTAAATAGAGGACCAACACCGTATAATAGTACGGTAGTAGCAATAATGTTAATACAGTAATACTTATCATCACTATGAAATCAGGTTGGTAGTTTCTATTTCTACACTCTCATATATTTGTATTCACAGTCTGTATGCAGATTGCGTTAAAAAAATAATAATAATTGTATTTGCTTTTTTGATTAGCTGATTTTTCATAATCAACTATTAAATGGGTTGTCCCCCTTCTAGCACATTGTACATTGCACAGTGGCCTGGATTTGTTCTATGGGCTGGGTACTATTGAATTGAATAGAACTCAACCTGCAATACCAATCCAGGCCACTGTGTGATATACAGAGCTGTCTGCTTCCTGCAGCAGAACTTCGAGCTAGAAGCTTGACAACCCCTTTATCCCCTTTCCGATGCGGACAGTTTGGCCTTCCAAACGAGGCCTCATTTTTCAAATGACGTGTCACTTTATGCCGCAAAAATGTTGAAATGTTTTTACTAGTCCAAGTGATTTTGCTTTTTGGGACACATTGTACCTTATGTTAGTGGTCAATTTTGGCCAATATGTTTGGTGTTTATTTATATTTACATTGCAGAGAATGTTGAAATTTGCAAACTGAATTTTTCTGCTTTTAATATAGATACTCATGCCACATAAAACAGTTAATAAATAACATTTCCCATATATCCACTCTATGTTGGCATCATTTTGCAAGCATTCTCTTATATATTTTGAATGTCAGAAAGATTTTTGGTATAAGGGAAATTCTTCTAGTGTTCAAGAAAGTTTTTCTTGCATTCACTGTGTGGTATAAATTTATTCTAAGCGCTTAAGCATTGAGGTCTGTACTACTGACTGTAGTCTGTGGACATGACTTAAATAGAGATTAGGAACAGCACCAGTACTCTCCAAACCATTAGCAAGAATGCATAGCCCATCCTTGATAGAATGGCCCTTCAATCCATCCAGCACAAGAAAAGGCAAGTGGATGTCAGCATCCCCAGAAGCGACCCCCTGTCATTAATTAGCTACCAGGCAAAGCACTGCTAATTGGAAGATATTTGGTTGGTATAACATCTTTACAGCTTTGGGATATCTTTAAATGGGATGGGTGTGCTGTGAATAGCCTTTTTTTTCAACAGCAAAAAAAATGCACCAATATCAGTCTTTGTTATGTATTTTCCTGTGGAAATTATGTAAATTTCACCCTTTGCATTGCAAATCCATAGTGTATCTGCATCACCTGTCCAAAATATTGCTACCACTAAAAAATACAACTTGTTCCACAAAAAAAAAAGCATCATGTGTATAAATTAATGGAAAATAATAAAGTATGATTTTTAGAAGTAGTGAGGTAATAACAAAAATGAAAAATAAAATGAAAAATCACTGGTCTTGAAAGGGTTAAAGGGGCTGTCCAAAAAAAGGTCACACTTCAAAATAGTCATAAATAGAGATGAGCGAGCACGCTCGTTTAAGGCAGATGCTCGAGCGAGCATCAGTCTTCTCGAGTAACTGATTACTCGTCCGAGCAAATGCCGGGGGGGCGGCGGGGGTGAGAGAGAGAGAGATCTCTCTCACTCCCCCCCCCCCGCAAACTCCCAGTGCATTTGCTGGGATGAGTAATCAGTTACTCAAGATGACCGATGCTCGCTCGAGCATCTGCCTTAAATGAGCATGCTCGCTCATCTCTAGTCATAAATCATCACACAATACAATAATTGGTCCATCCATTAATTTTCCTCTTGATTTTCTGCTCATTCTTTTACATTCTATTCACAGACTTCCTCCCTGCTGATTCTACTACATTTTCCATAATTCCCTTGGCTATCACAGACAGTATAGTATTTTCCTCCCATGCCTCATGACTGCTAAACTTGCTCATCATATAATGATCATCTTGCTCCCCTTCGGCAATCTTGCAAGATGCTTCTATACTGAGATGGCAAACTCCCAGTGTGAAATCAGATGAAGCCATCTGCAGTGTTACGAGACATCATATATTATATGTGGCACCCCCTTGATGTGCCCACCATATACCACCGTGATATAGATCAGACTTCCTGGAGATTGGTGACCAAATTTCTTCATCACTGTAGCACCATAAATCTCTTCCATCCCGTTCAAATGCCATGACTATGAAAACAAAATGTTCCCCCAGGAAATAGATAAGGAGGTGGCCTGTAGTAGATTTACCTCTATGGCACAGCAAAGGGAATTTTCACACAGTAGAGTAGTTGCTAGGCGAACAACTACCTGTAGCATTATCTGATGTGAAAGTAGTTGTAAACTGAATTTATATTTCCAAAAAATTGAGCAGTTGGAAGTCAAGCAATGGCTTATAGCAAGAGACAATTTCTTGACTGACAACTGTTCAAATGGCAATTTTTGGGAAGTGGAGAGCAAGAATTGCTCAAATAGCAATTTTTTAAAATTTGGATGGGAGAGACTATTGCTTGACCAACAAACATCTGATATGACAACTCTTAAGAAATATGCACAGAGCGGATGGGGGATTCTACTGTTCCACTGAGCATGTGCAGGTCCTGCAGTCCTCAAGTTGGTAGAATGAACATGATGTCAGGGGAAGAACCAAAAATGCTTGCAGACAGGAAAATTTAAGCAATTAATTACAATAAACTACAGACATTAGGAAATCACTGTTGTTCTCTATTTGAGATGAGCGAACCTACTGGTTTCGAGTAATTACTCGATCGAGCACCGCGATTTTCGAGTACTTCCGTACTCGGATGAAAAGATTCGGGGGGCGCCAGGGGGTGGGGGGAGGTGTGGCGGAGCGGGGGGTAGCAGCAGGGAACAGGGAGGAGGCCTCTCTCTCTCCCTCTCCCCCCCACTCCCTGCTGCAACCCCCTACTCACCCACGGCTCCCCCCGAATCTTTTCGCCCGAGTACGGAAGTACTCGAAAATCGCGGCGCTCGGGCGAAAAAGGGGCATGGCCGAGTAGGTTCGCTCATCTCTATTCTCTATACATATATTGCTGCCGGCTCTAATTAATGTTTATATATAAAAAATGGATTTCAGTTGTCTGTTCTTTATGCAAGACCAAACGACTGAACCAATCTGCACCAACTTCGCCACATAGATAAGTTAGGTGCTTCCGAAAGTTTTAGACCAGATTTCAGCTCACTAGGATCTACCATTCCTGACATATTCAGATAAAAATCAGAAATAAAACACAAAATACAAACGCAACAACCAAACGGCTGGATCAATCTGCACCGAATTTGCCACATAGGTAAATCAGGCACTTCAGGAGATTTTAGACTGGATTTCAGCACCATAGGAGCCAATGTTTTTGACATTCACAAAAAATCAGAATACAAATGCAATGGCAAAACGACTGGAATAATCTGCACCAAATTTTCCACAAAGGTAAATATGGCTTATGAAAGGTTTTGGAATGGATTTCAGCTATCTACGACCTACGATTCTCAATATATTTACAAAAAATTGGGATGCAAATATAATGCGTAAATAACTGGACCAATCTGTACCAACTTTGCTACATAGGTGCTTCAGTTTCAACTCTCTAGGATCTACCATTCTCAACATATTTGCAAAAAATCAAAATACAAATGCAAACATTAAAGAGGCTGTCCAGTAATAATTCAGTTGAATCCCCTATTTTAAAATAATAAAGTTAACTATACTTACCCTGCTGTATTCCAGGTTATTGTTGTGACAGATGATGTCACAGGAAATCAAGTGGCTGCTACAGCCAATGAGAGACTACAGCTTCATGTTCCTGAACTCCTAGCATCAGGGCATTCAGGATGTGAGTGACGATGCCAGGAGAACGAGTGGTGATGCTGCAACCTCTAAGTTGTTTGCAGCAGCCCCCTAACTTCCTGTGACTCCACCAGGACCACAGCAAGGCTGCAGCACTGGATCCCAGCAGCTGCGGAAAGGTAAGTATAGTTCACTTTATTATTTGAATATAGTGGGTCCTATTAAAGTGGGATTGTCCATTAACCAGACAACCACTTTATTTAAAATCTCTTTGGGATGCCACTGGCGAGACATCAAATTTCTGTGTATAACAACCCAGCCATTTTTCTTTACTCCCTGTGAACAAAATGTTCTTTAATATTATATTATGTTGGCTTCATATCAGTAGCAAATTAGGTTTTTAACCGCGAACACAAACAACAAACAATTACATGAAATAGATCCATGTGAGGCGGGGTAATTCTGCTAGTTAAGTAATAAACAAAACGCCCAAAATATCCCTTTAATATGGTAATTTGCAGAAACTAAAGAAAGACATTTATACCCATGATGATCATTACTTTAAATTGTTTCACTTATTTTCCATATTGCTATTTATGTTAAAAAAAGATCCAGAAATGTTGCAGCTTGTCCACTGGCCACCCTCCATCCCTGCCCTACAAAGTGACTTTTGCATGTCAGACTATTCCCAAAGTAGTCTCCCATATACGTCAATATTAGAGATGAGCGAGCACGATCGGCTAAGGCAGTTACTCAAATGAGCAGGCTCAGGGGGGGAGGGGTGGCGGGCGGGGGGGGGGAGCTGGGGGGAGAGGGGGAAAGTGAAAGAGATCTCTCTCTCTCCCCCGCCACCCCCGGCCGCCCCCCCGAGCCTGCTCGGACGAGAATGCAGTTACTTGAGAAGAGCAATGCTCACTCGAGTAACTGCCTTATCCGAGTGTGCTCGCTCATCTGTAGTCAATATGTTTTTTCTTATATCTTATGACTGGGATTGCTAAAATAAGCAAGTTTTTGAAATAGTTTTTAAAAGTTCATGAGCGGCAGCTGAAGTCAAATAGTTCCCCAATAATAATGTACAAAAAAAAATTTAAAAAAGGCCAAAAATAAAAATAAATTAAGAGAAAACATTATGTTTTACTATAGACTTCTAATCGGTAAACCATATACCGGTTATATTTTCCCTATGGACAGAAGAATTATTTCACTTTACTGCAAGCTATTTCTCCTTGTATGGAGTGGACGAAAGTGAATGCTAATTCCGAAAGTGACATTGAAACAAATGGCTGACAGTTCTAGAACCTCTTATCTCCCCAGGAGACAAAAGATCTTGTTGATCTGTCTTCTCAACCCCCCCTCTCCCACCTTCGGAGAGCAAGATCTAATGAGAATCTAATTCTGCAAACTTTCAGAAACATTTACATATATAAGTGAAAATCCTCCAAAATAATGACCTTTGTGGTCTGCAGCAGTCTTGTGTAAAACGATGGATTCTTACAAGTAAAATAAAAAGGGCAATCATTCTTTTCATTCCAAAGTATTGCTGCAGAAGCTTGACTTGGCTTAAGAAGCGGAACACAGCAAAGAGTGTATAAGATGAGGCAGCATAGTCAGCAATAGGCACAATACCTGAGCTATGAACGCTTTTTGTTTGCTCATACTCTTATCTGGCTTAGCTACTACAGTGAATAATAATACTGAATGGTTCGCTGGTGAGCTATGAATTCCTATTTCCCCACAGGTTAAGAAAACTACCAGTATTTCCAAGTAGTGTGATTCTATGGAGTGCATCTTTTAAAGCTGCTCCAAGGATAAGACTGTTGTTAATTTTTCTTTGCAGTTACTTAAATCCCATTGTTCCTTCATAAAAACCTTATATCATCTGTGTGGAAACAAGACAATGCAGCGGAAATGAAAAATGAGTTTGAGTAACAAGTTATCTCACTTCAAAGGGACTACGGAAATAGTGTTTCAAAACAAGGTTTATTACTTTTTCCCCAAGATATATGAACCGGTGTTATCAGTTTAATGCAAAAATTGGATTTATATAGCAATAAAAAAAAGGAGGTTCAAGTACCATTAAACTTTTACTACATTTTGAAAAATGAAAATATATTAATTCTGCACATTTACTAAAGTTTTATTGTATTCTGGTGACAATTAAGAATCATTTAAAACAAGATTTGGCCCAGTTGGGTATTTGGAGTAGTCTGGAGTTAATTACTTTATGTTGGCTAGACAGCAAATGTGCTAACATGTTGGAGAGTTCTATATTTTCTTGATCAATAGATATTTTGAAGCAGTGACAGCTGGCACATGCTTTGTCCCTTGCTATGGTTTAAGGGATATGATTGGTTTAATTTCACACATTTAAATATTTCCAGAAACTTTTTCGCAAAACTTTTCTGTTCGAAATGTGTGTACGTGCAGCAAACTATTAGTTGGGTAATTTGATGTGGCGTCTTAAATCTAGGTCATTTTATTAAAGAGTAGAGATGAGCGAACACCAAAATGTTCGGGTGTTCGTTATTCGGAACGAACTTCCCGCGATGTTCGAGGGTTCGTTTCGAACAACGAACCCCATTGAAGTCAATGGGCGACCAGAACATTTTTGTATTTCGCCGATGCTCGCTAAGGTTTTCATGTGTGAAAATCTGGGCAATTCAAGAAAGTGATGGGAACGACACAGCAACGGATAGGGCAGGCGAGGGGCTACATGTTGGGCTGCATCTCAAGTTCACAGGTCCCACTATTAAGCCACAATAGCGGCAAGAGTGGGCCCCCCCCCTCCTAACAACTTTTACTTCTGAAAAGCCCTCATTAGCAATGCATACCTTAGCTAAGCACCACACTACCTCCAACAAAGCACAATCACTGCCTGCATGACACTCCACTGCCACTTCTCCTGGCTTACATGCTGCCCAACCCCCCCACCACCACCACAGCGCACACCAAAGTGTCCCTGCGCAGCCTTCAGCTGCCCTCATGCCACACCACCCTCATGTCTATTTATAAGTGCGTTTGCCATGAGGAGGAACCGCAGGCACACACTGCAGAGGGTTGGCACAGCTAGGCAGCGACCCTCTTTAAAAGGGGCCAGGCGATAGCCCACAATGCTGTACAGAAGCAATGAGAAATAGAATCCTGTGCCACCGCCATCAGGAGCTGCACACGTGGGCATAGCAATGGGGAACCTATGTGCCACACACTATTCATTCTGTCAAGGTGTCTGCATGCCCCAGTTAGACCGGGCTTTTTAATTCATAGACACAGGCAGGTACAACTCCCTATTGTGAAGTCCCTGTCGACCGACAGCATGGGTGGCTCCCTGGAACCCACCGGCGGTACACAAAAATATCCCATTGCATTGCCCAACACAGCTGAGGTAGTAATGTCGTGCGTAATAGAGGTGGGCTTCGGCCCACACTGCATGCCCCAGTCTGACTGGGGTTCTTTAGAAGTGGACACATGTAGATTACACTCCCTGTGGACCCACTGCCTGGGTGGTGCCAGGAAGCCACCGGCGGTACATAGAAATATCCCATTGCATTGCCCAACACAGCTGAGGTAGTAATGTCGTGCGTAATACAGGTGGGCTTCGGCCCACACTGCATGCCCCAGTCAGACTGGGGTTCTTTACAAGTGGACACATGTAGGTTACACTCCGTGTGCACCTACAGCATGGGTGGCTCCCTGGAACCCACCGGCGGTACATAGAAATATCCCATTGCATTGCCCAACACAGCTGAGGTAGTAATGTCGTGCTTAATGCAGGTGGGCTAAAAATTTATTTGATTACACTGTAGGCGAGGGCCCACAAAAATTGCTGTATCAACAGTACTAATGTACATCCCAAAAATTGGCCATGGCCAGCCAAGAGGGCAGGTGAAACCCATTAATTGCTTTGGTTAATGTGGCTTAAGTGGTAACTAGGCCTGGAGGCAGCCCAGTGTAACGAAAAATTGGTTCAAGTTAAAGTTCCAACGCTTTTAAGAGCATTGAAACTTTTAAAAATTGTTTAGAAAAATTATTTGAGTGAGCCTTGTGGCCCTAAGAAAAATTGCCCGTTCAGCGTGATTACGTGAGGTTTCAGGAGGAGTAGCAGGAGGAGGAGGAGGAGGAATATTAGACACAGATTGATGAAGCAGAAATGTCCCCGTTTTGGATGGTGAGAGAGAACGTAGCTTCCATCCGCGGGTGCAGCCTACGTATTGCTTATGTATCGCTGCTGTCCGCTGGTGGAGAACAGAAGTCTGGGGAAATCCAGCCTTTGTTCATCTTGATGAGTGTTAGCCTGTCGGCACTGTGGGTTGACAAGCGGCTACGCTTATCTGTGATGATTCCCCCAGCCGCACTAAACACCCTCTCCGACAAGACGCTAGCCGCAGGACAAGCAAGCACCTCCAGGGCATACAGCGCTAGTTCAGGCCACGTGTCCAGCTTCGACACCCAGTAGTTGTAGGGGGCAGAGGCGTCACCGAGGATGGTCGTGCGATCGGCTACGTACTCCCTCACCATCCTTTTACAGTGCTCCCGCCGACTCAGCCTTGACTGGGGAGCGGTGACACAGTCTTGGTGGGGAGCCATAAAGCTGGCCAGGCCCTTAAAGACTGTTGCACTGCCTGGGATGTACATGCTGCTCGATCTCCGCACCTCCCCTGCTACCTTGCCCTCGGTACTGCGCCTTCTGCCACTAGCGCTGTCGGATGGGAATTTTACCATCAGCTTGTCCGCAAGGGTCCTGTGGTATAGCAACACTCTCGAACCCCTTTCCTCTTCGGGAATGAGAGTGGGCAGGTTCTCCTTATAGCGTGGGTCGAGCAGTGTGTACACCCAGTAATCCGTTGTGGCCAGAATGCGTGCAACGCGAGGGTCACGAGAAAGGCATCCTAACATGAAGTCAGCCATGTGTGCCAGGGTACCTGTACGCAACACATGGCTGTCCACACTAGGAAGATCACTTTCAGGATCCTCCTCCTCCTCCTCCTCAGGCCATACACGCTGAAAGGATGACAGGCAATCAGCCGGTGTACCGTCAGCAGCGGGCCAAGCTGTCTCTTCCCCCTCCTCCTCATCCTCCTCATGCTCCTCCTCCTCCTCCTCCTGTACGCGCTGAGAAATAGACAGGAGGGTGCCCTGACTATCCAGCGGCATACTGTCTTCCCCCGCCCCCGTTTCCGAGCGCAAAGCAGCTGCCTTTATGGTTTGCAGGGAATTTCTCAAGATGCATAGCAGAGGAATGGTGACGCTAATGATTGTAGCATCGCCGCTCACCACCTGGGTAGACTCCTCAAAATTACCAAGGACATGGCAGATGTCTGCCAACCAGGCCCACTCTTCTGAAAGGAATTGAGGAGGCTGACTCCCACTGCGCCGCGCAAGTTGGAGTTGGTATTCGACTATAGCTCTACGTTGTTCATAGAGCCTGGCCAACATGTGGAGCGTAGAGTTCCACCGTGTGGGCACGTCGCACAGCAGTCGGTGCACTGGCAGCTTAAAGTGATGTTGCAGGGTGCGCAGGGTGGCAGCGTCCGTGTGGGACTTGCGGAAATGTGCGCAGAGCCGGCGCGCCTTTACGAGCAGGTCTGACAAGCGTGGGTAGCTTTTCAGAAAGCGCTGAACCACCAAATTAAAGACGTGGGCCAGGCATGGCACGTGCGTGAGGCTGCCGAGCTGCAGAGCCGCCACCAGGTTACGGCCGTTGTCACACACGACCATGCCCGGTTGGAGGCTCAGCGGCGCAAGCCAGCGGTCGGTCTGCTGTGTCAGACCCTGCAGCAGTTCGTGGGCCGTGTGCCTCTTATCGCCTAAGCTGAGTAGTTTCAGCACGGCCTGCTGACGCTTGCCCACCGCTGTGCTGCCACACCGCGCGACACCGACTGCTGGTGACATGCTGCTGCTAACACATCTTGATTGCGAGACAGAGGAGGAGGAGGAGGAGGAGGAGGGTGCTTTAGTGGAGGAAGCATACACCTCCGCAGATACCAGCACCGAGCTGGGGCCCGCAATTCTGGGGGTGGGTAGGACGTGAGCGGTCCCAGGCTCTGACTCTGTCCCAGCCTCCACTAAATTCACCCAATGTGCCGTCAGGGAGATGTAGTGGCCCTGCCCGCCTGTGCTTGTCCACGTGTCCGTAGTTAAGTGGACCGTGGCAGTAACCGCGTTGGTGAGGGCGCGTACAATGTTGCGGGAGACGTGGTCGTGCAGGGCTGGGACGGCACATCGGGAAAAGTAGTGGCGACTGGGAACTGAGTAGCGCGGGGCCGCCGCCTCCATGATACTTTTGAAGGACTCAGTTTCCACAACCCTATACGGCAGCATCTCAAGGCTGATGAATTTTGCTATGCGGACGGTTAACGTTTGAGCGTGCGGGTGCGTGGCGGCGTACTTGCGCTTGCGCTCGAACACTTGCGCAAGCGACGGCTGGACGGTGCGCTGAACTACACTGCTGGATGGGGCCGAGGACAGCGGAGATGAGGGTGTGGGTGCAGGCCATGAGGCGGTAGTGCCTGTGTCCTGAGAGGGGGGTTGCATCTCAGTGGCAGGTTGGGGCACAGGGGGAGAGGCAGGGGTGCAAACCGGAGGCGCTGAACGGCCTTCGTCCCACCTTGTGGGGTGCTTGGCCATCATATGTCTGCGCATGGTGGTGGTGGTGAGGCTGTTGGTGTTGGCTCCCCAGCTGAGCTTTGCGCAACAAAGGTTGCACACCACTGTTCGTCGGTCGTCAGGCGTCTCTGTGAAAAACTGCCAGACCTTAGAGCACCTCGGCCTCTGCAGGGTGGCATGGCGCGAGGGGGCGCTTTGGGAAACACTTGGTGGATTATTCGGTCTGGCCCTGCCTCTACCCCTGGCCACCGCACTGCCTCTTGCAACCTGCCCTGCTGATGCCCTTGACTCCCCCTCTGAAGACCTGTCCTCCTGAGTAAGCGTTGCACACCAGGTGGGGTCAGTCACCTCATCGTCCTGCTGCTCTTCCTCCGAATCCTCTGTGGCTGCTCCCTCGGACTTACTGCCCTTACTACTACCTCACTGCAAGACAACTGTGTCTGATCGTCATCGTCCTCCTCACCCACAGAAAGTTGTTGAGACAGTTGGCGGAAGTCCCCAGCCTCTTCCCCCGGACCCCGGGAACTTTCGAATGGTTGGGCATCAGTGACGATAAACTCCTCTGGTGGGAGAGGAACCGCTGCTGCCCAATCTGAGCAGGGGCCCGAGAACAGTTCCTGGGAGTCTTCCCTGCTCCTGAGCAGGTGTCATTGTAGTGGAGTGAGGAGGCTGGGAGGAAGGAGGAGCAGCAGACAGAGGATTCGGATTTGCAGCAGTGGACGGCGCAGAACTGCGTGTTGACGATAGGTTGCTCGAAGCACTTTCTGCCATCCAGGACAGGACCTGCTCACACTGCTCATTTTCTAATAACCGTCTCCCGCGTGGACCCATTAATTGGGCGATGAATGTGGGGACGCCAGAAACGTGCCTCTCTCCTAATCGCGCAGCAGTCGGCTGCGACACACCGGGATCAGGAGCTCGGCCTGTGCCCACACCCTGACTTGGCCCTCCGCGTCCTCGGCCGCGTCCACGTCCTCTAGGCCTACCCCTACCCCTCAGCATGCTGTATTACCAGTGATTTGATTTCACAGGCAGGAAATAAATTGGCGCAAGACTGCAGGCCAAATATAATTTTTTCCCTTTTTGGAAAACGAAAGGCCCCACTGCCTCTAGTGAATGAATAATCTAAGTTTAATAACTGTGCTGTGTCCCTGCTAATGTGTCACAGAACGTGAGGGTAGCAGAGTTATTATAACTCTGGCAGAGCAGGTATTTTTTTCCCAATTAAGGAAAGCAAATGGCGAAGCCAGCAGTAAAGCGTAGCTGGGTACGTCTGATTTTTCAACGTTGTTCACGCAGCTCACACGTGTCCACAGCCCTTAGGACGGACAGAGGCTGGACAAATAGATTTGTTTTCAGTTTTTTTCAACCAAAAGGCAGCACTGCGTATATTCAATGAACATGAGAAGTTTAATAACTGTGCTGTGTCCCTGCTAATGTGTCACAGAACGTGAGGGTAGCAGAGTTATTATAACTCTGGCAGAGCAGGTATTTTTTTCCCAATTAAGGAAAGCAAATGGCGAAGCCAGCAGTAAAGCGTAGCTGGGTGCGTCTGATTTTTCAACGTTGTTCACGCAGCTCACACGTGTCCACAGCCCTTAGGACGGACAGAGGCTGGACAAATAGATTTGTTTTCAGTTTTTTTCCACCAAAAGGCAGCACTGCGTATATTCAATGAACATGAGAAGTTTAATAACTGTGCTGTGGCCCTGCTAATGTGTCACAGAACGTGAGGGTAGCAGAGTTATTATAACTCTGGCAGAGCAGGTATTTTTTTCCCAATTAAGGAAAGCAAATGGCGAAGCCAGCAGTAAAGCGTAGCTGGGTGCGTCTGATTTTTTAACGTTGTTCACGCAGCTCACACGTGTCCACAGCCCTTAGGACGGACAGAGGCTGGACAAATAGATTTGTTTTCAGTTGTTTTACAAGCAAAAGGCCGCACTGCGTATATTCAATGAATAATAACTGTGTTGTGGCCCTGCCTATACAATTCTTTCCCTGCAGTATCAATGGAGGGTGCAATGCTCTGCAGAGGCGATTTTGAGAAGAAAAAAAATATGCAGCACAGCTAACAGCAGCCAGCACAGTACTGCACACGGTTAAATATGGCCCTAGAAAGGACCGTTGAGGTTCTTGAAGGCTACACTCACTCCTAACACTCTCCCTGCCTATCCAACACTTCTGTCCCTAATGCCAGGTGCAACGCTCTGCAGAGGCGATTTTGAGAAAAAAAAATAATTGCCACTGATAACAGCAGCCAACACACAGCTATCAGTGGCCCTAATAAGGACCTTTGGGGGTCTTGAAGCCTACACTAACTACCAATTCTTTCCCTACAGCAGCTCCGGTACAAACAGCACTGTCCCTCATCTAACTCACCAGGCATCTGAGGCGAGCCGCGGGAGGGGCCGACTTTTATATTAGGCGGACACCTGATCTCCCCAGCCACTCACAGCAGGGGGGTGGTATAGGGCTTAAACGTTGCAGGGGGAAGTTGTAATGCCTTCCCTGTCTTTCAATTGGCCAGAAAAGCGCGCTAACGTCTCAGGGAAGGAAGTGAAAGTAACCAGAACACCGCATGGTGTTCGTTACGAATAACGAACATCCCGAACACCCTAATATTCGCACGAATATCAAGCTCGGACGAACACGTTCGCTCATCTCTATTAAAGAGCCATTGCAGTCCCCACCTATAATTCTGCTAGTTATCAATTATATGTTGATATATGTATCCTCTGTCCTTATTGATTTCAACAGTCTTTCACATTTTGAGTTTGGCAGCCATGTTTTTTCTTAGAGATTTCTCTAAGTTGCATATATCTGCCATTGACTTCCACTGTAAGAAAAAAATCCAGCATAGTATACTTTTGGGGGATTCCTTTGTATTGAAAAGCATATACTGAGAGTAAAACAACTTATATTGGGCAAATGAATGCCAAAGGAACACTATTTTGGAATATGTTTGACTAATAAAAGTCTACGGGTACGTTAGACATATTGGTGGGAAGTGTTCCTCAGCAGATAGGCTGAACATAAAGCCCAAATACAGTGTGAAACACACCTTAGTGCTGTGTAGAGATGAGCGAGCACCAAAATGCTCGGGTGCTCGTTACTCGGAACGAAATTACCGCGATGCTCGAGGGTTCGTTTCGAGTAACGAACCCCATTGAAGTCAATGGGCGACCCGAGCATTTTTGTATTTCGCCGATGCTCGCTAAGGTTTTCATGTGTGAAAATCTGGGCAATTCAAGAAAGTGATGGGAACGACACAGCAATGGACAGGGCAGGTGAGGGGCTACATGTTGGGCTGCATCTCAAGTTCACAGGTCCCACTATTAAGCCACAATAGCGGCAAGAGTGCCCCCCCCCCCCTCCCAAAAACTTTTACTTCTGAAAAGCCCTCATTAGCAATGCATACCTTAGCTAAGCACCACACTACCTCCAACAAAGCACAATCACTGCCTGCATGACACTCCACTGCCACTTCTCCTGGCTTACATGCTGCCCAACCGCCCCCCCTCCCCCCCACAGCGCACACCAAAGTGTCCCTGCGCAGCCTTCAGCTGCCCTCATGCCACGCCACACTCATGTCTATTTAGAAGTGCGTCTGCCATGAGGAGGAACCGTTGGCACACACTGCAGAGGGTTGGCACGGCTAGGCAGCAACCCTCTTTAAAAGGGGCGGGGCGATAGCCCACAATGCTGTACAGAAGCAATGAGAAATAGAATCCTGTGCCACCGCCATCAGGAGCTGCACACGTGGACATAGCAATGGGGAACCTATGTGCCACACACTATTCATTCTGTCAAGGTGTCTGCATGCCCCAGTCAGACCGCGGTTTTTAATTCATAGACACAGGCAGGTACAACTCCCTATTGTGAAGTCCCTGTGGACCGACAGCATGGGTGGCTCCCGGGAACCCACCGGCGGTACATAAAAATATCCCATTGCAGTGCCCATCACAGCTGAGGTAGTAATGTCATGTTTAATGCAGGTGGGCTTCAGCCCACACTGCATGCCCCAGTCAGACTGGGGTTCTTTACAAGTGGAAACAGATGCATTTATAATTCCCTGTGGACCCACAGCATGGGTGGGTGCCAGGAAGCCACCGGCGGTACATAGAAATATCCCATTGCATTGCCCAACACAGCTGAGGTAGTAATGTCGTGCTTAATACAGGTGGGCTTCGGCCCACACTGCATGCCCCAGTCAGACTGGGGTTCTTTACAAGTGGACAGATGTAGGTTAAACTCCGTGTGCACCTACAGCATGGGTGGCTCCCTGGAACCCACCGGCGATACACAAAAATATCCCATTGCATTGCCCAACACAGCGGATGTAACGTCAGCTGTAATGCAGGTGGGCTAAAAATTCATTTGATTACACTGTAGGCGAGGGCCCACAAAAATTGCTGTATCAACAGTACTAATGTACATCCAAAAAATTGGCCATGCCCAACCAAGATGGCAGGTGAAACCCATTAATCGCTTTGGTTAATGTGGCTTAAGTGGTAACTAGGCCTGGAGGCAGCCCAGTTTAACGAAAAATTGGTTCAAGTTAAAGTTTCAACGCTTTTAAGAGCATTGAAACATATAAAAATTGTTTAGAAAAATTATGAGTGAGCCTTGTGGCCCTTAGAAAAATTGCCCGTTCAGCGTGATTACGTGAGGTTTCAGGAGGAGGAGCAGGAGGAGGAGGAGGAATATTAGACACAGATTGATGAAGCAGAAATGTCCCCGTTTTGGATGGTGAGAGAGAACGTAGCTTCCATCCGCGGGTGCAGCCTACGTATTGCTTACGTATCGCTGCTGTCCGCTGGTGGAGAAGAGAAGTCTGGGGAAATCCAGGCTTTGTTCATCTTGATGAGTGTAAGCCTGTCGGCACTGTCGGTTGACAGGTGGGTATGCTTATCCGTGATGATTCCCCCAGCCACACTAAACACACTCTCTGACAAGACGCTAGCCGCAGGACAAGCAAGCACCTCCAGGGCATACAGCGCGAGTTCAGGCCACGTGTCCAGCTTCGACACCCAGTAGTTGTAGGGGGCAGAGGCGTCACGGAGGACGGTCGTGCGATCGGCTACGTACTCCCTCACCATCCTTTTACAGTGCTCCCGCCGACTCAGCCTTGACTGGGGAGCGGTGACACAGTCTTGCTGGGGAGCCATAAAGCTGGCAAAGGCCTTGGAGAATGTTCCCCTGCCTGCGCTGTACATGCTGCCTGATCTCTGCGCCTCCCCTGCTACCTGGCCCTCGGAACTGCGCCTTCTGCCACTAGCGCTGTCGGATGGGAAGTTTACCATCAGTTTGTCCACCAGCGCCCTGTGGTATAGCATCATTCTCGAACCCCTTTCCTCTTCGGGAATGAGAGTGCAAAGGCTCTCCTTATAGCGTGGGTCGAGCAGTGTGTACACCCAGTAATCCGTAGTGGCCAGAATGCGTGTAACGCGAGGGTCACGAGAAAGGCATCCTAACATGAAGTCAGCCATGTGTGCCAGGGTACCTGTACGCAACACATGGCTGTCTTCACTAGGAAGATCACTTTCAGGATCCTCCTCCTCCTCCTCTTCCTCCTCCTCAGGCCATACACGCTGAAAGGATGACAGCCCAGCAGCATGTGTACCCTCACCAGTGGGCCAAGCTGTCTCTTCCCCCTCCTCCTCATCCTCCTCATGCTCCTCCTCCTCCTCCTCAACGCGCTGAGATGTAGACAGGCGGGTGCTCTGACTATCCAGCGACATACTGTCTTCCCCCGGCTCTGTTTCCGAGCGCAAAGCGTCTGCCTTTATGCTTTGCAGGGAACTTCTCAAGATGCATAGCAGAGGAATGGTGACGCTAATGATTGCAGCATCGCCGCTCACCACCTGGGTAGACTCCTCAAATTTTTCAAGGACCTGGCAGATGGCTGCCAACCAGGGCCACTCTTCTGTAAATAATTGAGGAGGCTGACTCCCACTGCGCCGCGCAAGTTGGAGTTGGTATTCCACTATAGCTCTACGCTGCTCATAGAGTCTGGCCAACATGTGGAGCGTAGAGTTCCACTGTGTGGGCACGTCGCACAGCAGTCGGTGCACTGGCAGATTAAACCTATGTTGCAGTGTCCGCAGGGTGGCAGCGTGCGTGTGGGATTTGCGTAAATGTGCGCAGAGCTGGCGCACCTTTCCGAGCAGGTATGACAAGTGGGGGTAGCTTTTCAGAAAGCGCTGAACCACCAAATTAAAGACATGGGCCAGGCATGGCACGTGCGTGAGGCTGCCGAGCTGCAGAGCCGCCACCAGCTTACGGCCGTTGTCACACACGACCATGCCCGGTTGGAGGCTCAGCGGCGCAAGCCAGTGGTCGGTCTGCTCTGTCAGACCCTGCAGCAGTTCGTGGGCCGTGTGCCTCTTCTCTCCTAAGCTGAGTAGTTTCAGCACGGCCTGCTGACGCTTGCCCACCGCTGTGCTGCCACGCCGCGCGACACCGACTGCTGGCGACGTGCTGCTGACACATCTTGATTGCGAGACAGAGGTTGCGTTGGAGGAGGGGGAGGAAGGTGCTTTAGTGGAGGAAGCATACACCGCCGCAGATACCACCACCGAGCTGTGGCCCGCAATTCTGGGGGTGGGTAGGACGTGAGCGGTCCCAGGCTCTGACTCTGTCCCAGCCTCCACTAAATTCACCCAATGTGCCGTCAGGGAGATATAGTGGCCCTGCCCGCCTGTGCTTGTCCACGTGTCCGTTGTTAAGTGGACCTTGGCAGTAACCGCGTTGGTGAGGGCGCGTACAATGTTGCGGGAGACGTGGTCGTGCAGGGCTGGGACGGCACATCGGGAAGAGTAGTGGCGACTGGGAACCGAGTAGCGCGGGGCAGCCGCCGCCATCATGCTTTTGAAAGCCTCCGTTTCCACAAGCCTATACGGCAGCATCTCTAGGCTGATCAATTTTGCAATGTGCACGTTTAACGCTTGAGCGTGCGGGTGCGTGGCGTCGTAGTTGCGCTTGCGCTCAAACAGTTGCGCTAGCGACGTCTGGACGCTGCGCTGAGAGACATTGCTGGATGGGGCCGAGGACAGCGGAGGTGAGGGTGTGGGTGCAGGCCAGGAGACGGTAGTGCCTGTGTCCTCAGAGGGGGGTTGGAACTCAGTGGCAGGTTGGGGCACAGGGGGAGAGGCAGTGGTGCAAACCGGAGGCGGTGAACGGGCATCGTCCCACCTTGTGGGGTGCTTGGCCATCATATGCCTGCGCATGCTGTTGGTGGTGCCTCCCCAGCTGATCTTGGCACGACAAAGGTTGCACACCACTGTTCGTCGGTCGTCAGGCGTCTCTGTGAAAAACTGCCACACCGTAGAGCACCTTGACCTCTGCAGGGTGGCATGGCACGAGGGGGCGCTTTGGGAAACAGTTGGTGGATTATTCGGTCTGGCCCTGCCTCTACCCCTGGCCACCGCACTGGCTCGGCCTGTGCCCACACCCTCACTTGGCCCTCCGCGTCCTCGGCCGCGTCCACATCCTCTAGGCCTACCCCTACCCCTCAGCGTGCTGTATTACCAGTGATTTGATTTCCCAGGCAGGAAAGAAATTGGCGCAAGGCTGCACTCAACCGTAGCTTGTTGCGTCTGATTTTTGTACGTTGTCCACGCAGCACACACGTACACGGAGACCTTAGGACTGACACAGGCAGGCCAAATATAATTTTTTTTCCTTTTTAGCTTAGGGAAGACCCCACTGCGTGTATTCAATGAACAAGAAGTTTAATATCTGTGGTGTGGCCCTCAAAAAGTGTCACACAAGTATAGTGTAGCAGAGTTATTAACTCTAGCAGAGCAGGTATTTGCCAGTCAGGAAAGACAATGGCGCTAGGCTGCAGTAAAGCGTAGCTGGTTGCGTCTGATTTTTGTACGTTGTACACGCAGCACACACGTACACGCAGACCTTAGGACTGACACAGGCAGGCCAAATATAATTTATTTTCCTTTTTAGCAAAGGGAAGACCCCACTGCGTGTATTCAATGAATAATAAATGTCTTCTGGCCCCGCCTACACAATTCTATCCCTGTAGTATTAATGCCGGGTGCAATGCTCTGCACAGCCGATTTTGAGAAAAAAAAAAAATATGCAACACTGCTAACAGCAGCCTGGACAGTACTGCACACGGATAGAAGTGGCCCTAGAAAGGACCGTTGGGGTTCTTAAAGCCTACACTAACTCCTAACACTCTCCCTGCCTAACCCCCACTTCTGTCCCTATTGCTGGGCGCAATGCTCTGCAGATCCAATTTTGGACAAAAAAAAAAAAAAAATACTGTGCTAACACAGTACTGCACACGGTTAGATGTGGCCCTAGAAAGGACCGTTGGGGTTCTTAAAGCCTACACTAACTCCTAACACTCTCCCTGCCTAACCCCCACTTCTGTCCCTATTGCTGGGCGCAATGCTCTGCAGATCCAATTTTGGACAAAAAAAAATACTGTGCTAACACAGTACTGCACACGGTTAGATGTGGCCCTGAGAAGGGCCGTTGGGGTTCTTGAAGCCTACACTGACTCCTAACACTCTCCCTACAGCAGCACCAGCAGCAGCACTTTCCCTCAGCTAACTCACAAGGCATGTGTGGCGAGCCGCGGGAGGGGCCGATTTTTATACTCGGGTGACATCAGATCTCCCCAGCCACTCACAGCAGGGGGGTGGTATAGGGCTGGAACGTCACAGGGGGAAGTTGTAATGCCTTCCCTGTCTTTCAATTGGCCAGAAAAGCGCGCTAACGTCTCAGAGAGGAAACTGAAAGTAACCGGAACACCGCGTGGTACTCGTTACGAGTAACGAGCATCCCGAACACCCTAATATTCGCACGAATATCAAGCTCGGACGAGTACGTTCGCTCATCTCTAATCTTTATTTATGCACTTGCACTACATAGTTGATAATGCCTGTCATGCCTGTCCATGTTATGCAGTATTTTATGCATATTTTTATCCTCACTGAAATTACTTATTCCATATTTCTTGATTGTCCTGCAGGTTATATTTGACTTTCTGGTCAGTTTTCCTGCTTATAATTATTTTAATTTATTTTTATGTAATTTCTTTTGTATTTAATAACGACATACACGATTTTTCACATTTTTGGGTTTGCATGATTGCTTGATGTTGTTTGTTGTTTTGCATTCACTACTGATATATGGCCTTTGTGAAGGCACTCTTAGGCCGTCTGGATTCACATGGCCATATTGCAAGTTGCGCTCTAGAAGTTGCATCTTATAGCACAAGGACACCCATCCATCTACTACCCAATCTGCACAGATGCATATTTAGGTGAAAATGGATAAGAATAGGACATGCAGCAATTTTTTTCACATGGACTACTGGTCTATGTGAAAAATCACTCATGGGTATAGCCTCATAGGCTATAACGGAGCTGTGTACTGTCCTTGGAATACATGGTCAATACACGATCGGAAATTACGGGCGTGTGAGTAGGTACTTAGGTAGAGCAGACTGTTTTTGGATTTATACATCTTGCATTGAAATCAATGGAAGCTTACCCTAGGGGAGTCTACAGGTAAACACTACGCCTTTGTGATGCAAAACCGGAAGGAGTTCAGTGCCTGATTGTCTCTCAGTCTGGATGCAGACCAGTTGCATGGTCTTCCTCTATGGGAATGACAACACCGGATAATTAAAAGCTGAATTACCCACCACTGTTCTTCCCTATTACCTTAATGTATAGCGAGCAACACTAGTTATATATTAGGTAATTACTTAGGTGAGCCTGCATTTTAAGCCATACATTTTTGAGTAAAATACTTGGAAATGCTTTCTGAGTCAACGGCCCGGAGACAATACAGAAAAAAGAAGAAAGCTCCCTAACAATAACAAAAGATGCCAGTAAGAAGAGCTGAATAATCGGTCTGCCAAGACTGTAACTGCAACCGCTGACATGTGCTTTGACCTTTTGGGAGCTCATCAGTATGTGTCTTCTGTTGTCTCTTTCTCTTATAGTAATAGACATCTATTATTTCAGATAGGTAGCTTGTCAGCAGCCGTTCACTGCAAATTTATACCACAAAAGCAAGTGAACAACATTGTATAGATTCCAACAAAAGGTGGGAAATGAAAAATTGACAAGTTTTACATCTTACTGGAAGCAGTGATCATAATGACTGTTAACATAAATGTATCTTGCTTAGAGTACAAACTCACTTAGGAAGAATTCCTCTGTATAGTTTTAATTAAATGACGTCTCTCGGAAAGTACATACAGCCGAATCTTTCTCTAAAGGCTACTTCTACTGCTCAAAGCATGAAAATTGGCTCCAAGCTTTGTATTTTCACTCAAGGTCATATTAAATTGGAAATGGAGATTTCGCAGCTAACATTGTCAACAAGATATTTTTATTTAAATGCTCATTCAATGAAAGTATTATCATTATCATGCAATAGTTCATTATTTTTATTGTGCCTTAGTCTATTTTATGAAGCCTAATGAAAACCATTTCTTATGATTTCCATCTGGTGCTATGTACTTTGTGATTTAACTATTTTTATTCTGTACTTATGTTGTAGATATCTCCAGAGATCAGCTCTATTAAATGTTCTCAGCTGGTAGAGTTGCATATTCGTTGTAGGGAAATATATAATATCCACTTGGAGTACTAGTCATGAATAGTAGTAAGTTTAATCAGGACCAGAAGTATCCTGACTAGGATGGCCAACAATGTATTGAGGTGCTGAAGGGGTGTCCGCATATTGCCCATATTTATACCAGGTAACTATTTTGTGTATCCATTCACTCACTATACTTATGTTGTGCTCAGGGGCGTAGCCAAAGATTCATGGGCCTGGGTGCAAAAATTTATCTTGGGGCCCCCCAACTTCTTTTAATCTCTCAATGCAGAGACGTAACCTGAAGCTCCTGGGCCCCAATGCAAAACCTGTAGCAGGGCCCCCAACTGTAATGCTTTATTCCTAGTACTGGGCTCCCTATAGGGAGAAGAGAGGCCTTATGGGCCCCCTAAGGCTCCTGGGCCTGGGTGAAACCGCATCCCCTGCGGTGGTTGTGCTCATTTGGATCTGTAATATAATGCCTATAAAGCCAGCTTCACATGGACTCATTTGCACGCACAGAATTTGTGTGCGCAATACGCAGAGAAGAGAACCCATTAATGTCAATGGGTTTGCTCACATTTCATTGTGCATTTCGGTCACCCAAAAAAATAGAACGTATCTTTCTGCATATTAGTGCATCAAAGGTACCCATGGAAGTCAATGGGGGGATACGCCAACGCCGTGCAATATGCAAGAAGATGAGTGAAATATTGCGTAATTGCGCTTGAAAAAGAACATATCTGGAACCCATTAGACAAATTAAAATGAGTCTTTGTGTCCTGCACACAAATGAAAATGCCTAGCGGGCAGAAGAAGTACGATAATATAAGCCGAAGCACGTGCAAAAAAGCCTTGTTCGGTGTGCAAAGACATTGTGTTGAGGCTCACGTGTTTGGGAATACAAGAGCCTCATGTGGTGCAGAATGTTAAGGAAGCAGAAATGTAGTCCTAAGCTCTCGCTCACGACCTGAAGGTTGCAAGCTCAGTCCCCACATGGTTTAGGTATTCCGACTTATCTTTCTGAGGTCAGTAAAATGAGCACCCAGCTTGGTGGGGGGTAATAAATAAATGACTTGAAAGCGCTGCAGAATCAGTTGGCGCTATACAAATAATACGATTTTTTATATTTTATACAAGCCAGAAACAAGTCTAAAGACATTGTCAATACAGATGAGCGAACACACTCGTTTAAGGCAGATGCTCGGGTGAGCATCGGCCTTCTTGAGTAACTTATTACTCGTCCGAGCAAATGCGGGGGGGGGGGGGGGGGCGGCAAGGGTGAACCCGCTCACCCCCGCTGCCCCCCCCCCGCATTTGCTCGAACGAGTAATCAGTTACTCGAGTAGACCGATGCTCGCTCGAGCATCTTCCTTAAACGAGCGTGCTCGCTCATCTCTAATTGTCAAGAATAGAGACCACAAGACAGATAAAATCAAAGAACACACTAAGAAAAGGACTTGGAAATGGACATGAAATAGCAAAAGTGAACCAGAATAGCACAGGAGGCAATACTATTCAATCTGTGCACAAGGGGCATATTTATTTCCAGCATTGTATCCACTGGACTAAGGCAATTTTGCGTTCATGCAAATACGACAAAGCCTTAATTAATCTGGCAACATCTGTGTACCAGACTGAAACCTATGAAAGCAATATGCTAGACTAGGCTTCAGCTATAGTTTACCACAGTTTCTGGTATAAATTATAGTAAATCTGGCTGTCGCGAGATGCCACACTCTCTAATACTAGGCCCCTCCCACCATCTATCTATCTATCTATCTATCTATCTATCTATCTATCTATCTATCTATCTATCTATCTATCTATCTCATATCTATCTATCTATCTATCTATCTATCTATCTATCTATCAATGCCAAAAGTATTTCCTTTGTTTATGAGCTTAGAAAACTCATCGCTGGTTTATGTATCCCACTCTCCAACTCCAACATACTTTTCGCTGTAATATACAGTGCTAAAAATATATATTTCAAATTTTATGATGCATGTAGAATCTGCACGATCTGTTGATTCCTTGGGGAATATATTCAATTTCCAAATTTTTGTGCCACATAATTAAAATTATGCAGAGTGAGAGAGAAAATGTATAATTAATGATATGGTCCTAATTGAAGAGTATAGGGAAAGAGAATATATTATTTTAAATGAAATATGCTACATCTTTCACATCATTAGCTAGCAGGACTCTTTAATGCACATTCTTTCATAGCTATGGGGCATTGAAATGGTCCTTTTAATAGGCAGTCATCTGGAAAGAACTATTATGTTATTTATCACACTTGGGTGAACATACAATACTAAGAAGATATGTTTTGTGAAACTATGTAAAAGTTTATGGCTTGTTTCATTGCATATTCTCAAGCATATCCGTTATAAAGCTGAGTGCATGTGCAAAGTTTTATATGTGTTGGAAATATGCCTGTTGGTCTTTCAGTACACACGAGTGCATTGTGTGCTCTTCGGTTATATCATAAATGCCGTAATTAAAATGATGTTTTAAAGTGTTTTTCAAGTCAGAATAGACTTGCAGTATTTAATGACAGCACTAGAGATGAGCGAGCACCCAAATACTCGGTTCCACATTATTCGAGTCGAGCTTTTTGAAAAATTCAAGAACTCTTCCCGAGTAACGAACCCCATTGACTACAGTGGGAGACTCGAGCATTTTTGTATGTGGGACGCCAGGTCCCGAGATCTTTTTTTTCTCTCTCTCTCTCTCTCTCTCTCCCTCCCTCTCCCCCTCTACCCCTTCTCCCCCCCTCTCTCCCCCTCTCCCCCACTCTCTCCCCCCTCTCCCACCCTCTCCCCTCCTCTCATCCCCTCTCCCCCCCTCTCTCCCCCATCTCCCCCCTCTTCCTCCCTCCCTCTCTCTCTCTCTCTCCCGTCGCGGCAGAGAGGAGCCAAAACAGGCACGTCACAGCAGGGAGGAGCCAAAAACGGGTGGGGTCAAACACGGCGTGATGCTCGTTCGAGTAACGAGCACCATCGAGTACGCTAATACTCGAACGAGCATCAAGCTCAGCAGCGTACGTTCTCTCAACTCTAGACAGCACCTTTCAGATGACTAGAAGTATAAAAGGCTGGCATATACAGCCGTCAAAGAAAACTACGGTCAATGTTGAGCTTGTAAAAGGACCTCCCCGAAATGTGTTGCACCCGCACAACTCTATACCCCATTTGTTATGTTTTGTTATGTATTAGTATAATTCTACTAATAAATCACGTCTAGAGATGAGCGAGTACCAAAATGCTCGGGTGCTCGTTACTCGGGACGAAATTATCGCGATGCTCGAGGGTTCGTTTCGAGTAACGAACCCCATTGAAGTCAATGGGCGACCCGAGCATTTTTGTATTTCGCCGATGCTCGCTAAGGTTTTCATGTGTGAAAATCTGGGCAATTCAAGAAAGTGATGGGAACGACACAGCAACGGATAGGGCAGGCGAGGGGCTACATGTTGGGCTGCATCTCAAGTTCACAGGTCCCACTATTAAGCCACAATACCGGCAAGAGTGCCCCCCCCCTCCCAACAACTTTTACTTCTGAAAAGCCCTCATTAGCAATGCATACCTTAGCTAAGCACCACACTACCTCCAACAAAGCACAATCACTGCCTGCATGACACTCCGCTGCCACTTCTCCTGGGTTACATGCTGCCCAACCCCCCCGCTCGACCCAGTGTCCACAGCGCACACCAAATTGTCCCTGCGCAGCCTTCAGCTGCCCTCATGCCACGCCACACTCATGTCTATTTAGAAGTGCGTCTGCCATGAGGAGGAACCGCAGGCACACACTGCAGAGGGTTGGCACGGCTAGGCAGCGACCCTCTTTAAAAGGGGCTGGGCGATAGCCCACAATGCTGTACAGAAGCAATGAGAAATATAATCCTGTGCCACCGCCATCAGGAGCTGCACACGTGGGCATAGCAATGGGGAACCTATGTGCCACACACTATTCATTCTGTCAAGGTGTCTGCATGCCCCAGTCAGACCGCGGTTTTTAATTCATAGACACAGGCAGGTACAACTCCCTATTGTGAAGTCCCTGTGGACCGACAGCATGGGTGGCTCCCTGGAACTCACCGGCGATACATAAAAATATCCCATTGCAGTGCCCATCACAGCTGAGGTAGTAATGTCATGTTTAATGCAGGTGGGCTTCGGCCCACACTGCATGCCCCAGTCAGACTGGGGTTCTTTACAAATGGAAACAGATGCATTTATAATTCCCTGTGGACCCACAGCATGGGTGGCTCCCTGGAACCCACCGGCGGTACATAAAAATATCCCATTACATTGCCCAACACAGCTGAGGTAGTAATGTCGTGCTTAATGCAGGTGGGCTTCGGCCCACACTGCATGCCCCAGTCTGACTGGGGTTCTTTACAAGTGGACACATGTAGGTTAAACTCCGTGTGCACCTACAGCATGGGTGGCTCCCTGGAACCTACCGGCGGTACATAAAAATATCCCATTGCATTGCCCAACACAGCTGAGGTAGTAATGTCGTGCTTAATGCAGGTGGGCTTAGGCCCACACTGCATGCCCCAGTCTGACTGGGGTTCTTTACAAGTGGAAACAGATGCATTTATAATTCCCTGTGGACCCACAGCATGGGTGGGTGCCAGGAAGCCACCGGCGGTACATAAAAATATCCCATTGCAGTGCCCATCACAGCTGAGGTAGTAATGTCATGTTTAATGCAGGTGGGCTTCAGCCCACACTGCATGCCCCAGTCAGACTGGGGTTCTTTACAAGTGGAAACAGATGCATTTATAATTCCCTGTGGACCCACAGCATGAGTGGGTGCCAGGAAGCCACCGGCGGTACATAAAAATATCCCATTGCATTGCCCAACACAGCTGAGGTAGTAATGTTGTGCTTGATACAGGTGGGCTTCGGCCCACACTGCATGCCCCAGTCAGACTGGGGTTCTTTACAAGTGGACACATGTAGGTTAAACTCTGTGTGCACCTACAGCATGGGTAGCTCCCTGGAACCCACCGGCGGTACATAAAAATATCCCATTGCATTGCCCAACACAGCTGAGGTTGTAATGTCGTGCTTAATGCAGGTGGGCTTCGGCCCACACTGCATGCCCCAGTCTGACTGGGGTTCTTTACAAGTGGAAACAGATGCATTTATAATTCCCTGTGGACCCACAGCATGGGTGGGTGCCAGGAACCCACCGGCGGTACATAAAAATATCCCATTGCATTGCCCAACACAGCTGAGGTAGTAATGTTGTGTTTGATACAGGTGGGCTTCGGCCCACACTGCATGCCCCAGTCTGACTGGGGTTCTTTACAAGTGGACACATGTAGGTTAAACTCCGTGTGCACCTACAGCATGGGTAGCTCCCTGGAACCCACCGGCGGTACATAAAAATATCCCATTGCATTGCCCAACACAGCTGAGGTAGTAATGTCGTGCTTAATGCAGGTGGGCTTCGGCCCACACTGCATGCCCCAGTCTGACTGGGGTTCTTTACAAGTGGAAACAGATGCATTTATAATTCCCTGTGGACCCACAGCATGGGTGGGTGCCAGGAACCCACCGGCGGTACATAAAAACATCCCATTGCATTGCCCAACACAGCTGAGGTAGTAATGTCGTGCTTAATGCAGGTGGGCTTTGGCCCACACTGCATGCCCCAGTCTGACTGGGGTTCTTTACAAGTGGACACATGTAGGTTAAACTCCGTGTGCACCTACAGCATGGGTGGCTCCCTGGAACCCACCGGCGATACACAAAAATATCCCATTGCATTGCCCAACACAGCGGATGTAACGTCAGCTGTAATGCAGGTGGGCTAAAAATTCATTTGATTACACTGTAGGCGAGGGCCCACAAAAATTGCTGTATCAACAGTACTAATGTACATCCAAAAAATTGGCCATGGCCAACCAAGAGGGCAGGTGAAACCCATTAATCGCTTTGGTTAATGTGGCTTAAGTGGTAACTAGGCCTGCAGGCAGCCCAGTTTAACGAAAAATTGGTTCAAGTTAAAGTTTCAACGCTTTTAAGAGCATTGAAACATATAAAAATTGTTTAGAAAAATTATATGAGTGAGCCTTGTGGCCCTAAGAAAAATTGCCCGTTCAGCGTGATTACGTGAGGTTTCAGGAGGAGGAGCAGGAGGAGGAGGAGGAATATTAGACACAGATTGATGAAGCAGAAATGTCCCCGTTTTGGATGGTGAGAGAGAACGTAGCTTCCATCTGCGGGTGCAGCCTACGTATTGCTTACGTATCGCTGCTGTCCGCTGGTGGAGAAGAGAAGTCTGGGGAAATCCAGGCTTTGTTCATCTTGATGAGTGTAAGCCTGTCGGCACTGTCGGTTGACAGGTGGGTACGCTTATCCGTGATGATTCCCCCAGCCACACTAAACACACATTCTGACAAGACGCTAGCCGCAGGACAAGCAAGCACCTCCAGGGCATACAGCGCGAGTTCAGGCCACGTGTCCAGCTTTGACACCCAGTAGTTGTAGGGGGCAGAGGCGTCACGGAGGACGGTCGTGCGATCGGCTACGTACTCCCTCACCATCCTTTTACAGTGCTCCCGCCGACTCAGCCTTTACTGGGGAGCGGTGACACAGTCTTGCTGGGGAGCCATAAAGCTGGCAAAGGCCTTGGAGAATGTTCCCCTGCCTGCGCTGTACATGCTGCCTGATCTCTGCGCCTCCCCTGCTACCTGGCCCTCGGAACTGCGCCTTCTGCCACTAGCGCTGTCGGATGGGAAGTTTACCATCAGTTTGTCCACCAGCGCCCTGTGGTATAGCATCATTCTCGAACCCCTTTCCTCTTCGGGAATGAGAGTGCAAAGGCTCTCCTTATACCGTGGATCGAGCAGTGTGTACACCCAGTAATCCGTAGTGGCCAGAATGCGTGTAACGCGAGGGTCACGAGAAAGGCATCCTAACATGAAGTCAGCCATGTGTGCCAGGGTACCTGTACGCAACACATGGCTGTTTTCACTAGGAAGATCACTTTCAGGATCCTCCTCCTCCTCTTCCTCCTCCTCAGGCCATACACGCTGAAAGGATGACAGGCAAGCAGCATGGGTACCGTCAGCAGTGGGCTAAGCTGTCTCTTCCCCCTCCTCCTCATCCTCCTCATGCTCCTCCTCCTCCTCCTCAACACGCTGAGATATAGACAGGAGGGTGCTCTGACTATCCAGCGACATACTGTCTTCCCCCGGCTCTGTTTCCGAGCGCAAAGCGTCTGCCTTTATGCTTTGCAGGGAACTTCTCAAGATGCATAGCAGAGGAATGGTGACGCTAATGATTGCAGCATCGCCGCTCACCACCTGGGTAGACTCCTCAAATTTTCCAAGGACCTGGCAGATGGCTGCCAACCAGGGCCACTCTTCTGTAAAAAATTGAGGAGGCTGACTCCCACTGCGCCGCGCAAGTTGGAGTTGGTATTCCACTATAGCTCTACGCTGCTCATAGAGTCTGGCCAACATGTGGAGCGTAGAGTTCCACTGTGTGGGCACGTCGCACAGCAGTCGGTGCACTGGCAGATTAAACCTATGTTGCAGTGTCCGCAGGGTGGCAGCGTGCGTGTGGGATTTGCGAAAATATGCGCAGAGCTGGCGCACCTTTCCGAGCAGGTATGACAAGTGGAGGTAGCTTTTCAGAAAGCGCTGAACCACCAAATTAAAGACATGGGCCAGGCATGGCACGTGCGTGAGGCTGCCGAGCTGCAGAGCCGCCACCAGCTTACGGCCGTTGTCACACACGACCATGCCCGGTTGGAGGCTCAGCGGCGCAAGCCAGTGGTCGGTCTGCTCTGTCAGACCCTGCAGCAGTTCGTGGGCCGTCTGACTCTTCTCTCTTAAGCTGAGTAGTTTCAGCACGGCCTGCTGACGCTTGCCCACCGCTGTGCTGCCACGCCGCGTGACACCGACTGCTGGCGACGTGCTGCTGACACATCTTGATTGCGAGACAGAGGTTGCGTTGGAGGAGGAGGAGGAGGAAGGTGCTTTAGTGGAGGAAGCATACACCGCCGCAGATACCACCACCGAGCTGTGGCCCGCAATTTTGGGGGTGGGTAGGACGTGAGCCGTCCCAGGCTCAGACTCTGTCCCAGCCTCCACTAAATTCACCCAATGTGCCGTCAGGGAGATATAGTGGCCCTGCCCGCCTGTGCTTGTCCACGTGTCCGTTGTTAAGTGGACCTTGGCAGTAACCGCGTTGGTGAGGGCGCGTACAATGTTGCTGGAGACGTGGTCGTGCAGGGCTGGGACGGCACATTGGGAAAAGTAGTGGCGACTGGGAACCGAGTAGTGCGGGGCAGCCGCCGCCATCATGCTTTTGAAAGCATCCGTTTCCACAAGCCTATACGGCAGCATCTCTAGGCTGATCCATTTGGCAATGTGCACGTTTAACGCTTGAGCGTGCGGGTGCGTGGCGTCGTACTTGCGCTTGCGCTCAAACTGTGGCACTAGCGACGTCTGGACGCTGCGCTGAGAGACATTGCTGGATGGGGCCGAGGACAGCGGAGGTGAGGGTGTGGGTGCAGGCCAGGAGACGGTAGTGCCTGTGTCCTCAGAGGGGGGTTGGATCTCAGTGGCAGGTTGGGGCACAGGGGGAGAGGCAGTGGTGCAAACCAGAGGCGGTGAACGGGCATCGTCCCACCTTGTGGGGTGCTTGGCCATCATATGCCTGCGCATGCTGTTGGTGGTGCCTCCCCAGCTGATCTTGGCGCGACAAAGGTTGCACACCACTGTTCGTCGGTCATCAGGCGTCTCTGTGAAAAACTGCCACACCGTAGAGCACCTTGACCTGTGCAGGGTGGCATGGCGCGAGGGGGCGCTTTGGGAAACAGTTGGTGGATTATTCGGTCTGGCCCTGCCTCTACCCCTGGCCACCGCACTGGCTCGGCCTGTGCCCACACCCTCACTTGGCCCTCTGCGTCCTCGGCCGCGTCCACATCCTCTAGGCCTACCCCTACCCCTCAGCATGCTGTATTACCAGTGATTTGATTTCCCAGGCAGGAAAGACAATGGCGCAAGGCTGCACTCAACCGTAGCTGGTTGCGTCTGATTTTTGTATGTTCTCCACGCAGCACACACGTACACGGAGACCTTAGGACTGACACAGGCAGGCCAAATATAATTTTTTCGCTTTTTTGCAAAGGGAAGGCCCCACTGCGTATATTCAATGGACAATACGTTTAATAACTGTGGTGTGGCCCTGAAAAAGTGTCACACAACTTTAGTGTAGCAGAGTTATTAACTCTGGCAGAGCAGGTATTTGCCAGTCAGGAAAGACAATGGCGCAAGCCTGCAGTAAACCGTAGCTGGTTGCGTCTGATTTTTGTACGTTCTCCACGCAGCACACACGTACACGGAGACCTTAGGACTGACACAGGCAGGCCAAATATAATTTTTTCGCTTTTTTGCAAAGGGAAGGCCCCACTGCGTATATTCAATGAACAATACGTTTAATAACTGTGGTGTGGCCCTGAAAAAGTGTCACACAACTTTAGTGTAGCAGAGTTATTAACTCTGGCAGAGCAGGTATTTGCCAGTCAGGAAAGACAATGGCGCAAGCCTGCAGTAAACCGTAGCTGGTTGCGTCTGATTTTTGTACGTTCTCCACGCAGCACACACGTACACGGAGACCTTAGGACTGACACAGGCAGGCCAAATATAATTTTTTTGCTTTTTTGCAAAGGGAAGGCCCCACTGCGTATATTCAATGAACAATACGTTTAATAACTGTGGTGTGGCCCTGAAAAAGTGTCACACAACTTTAGTGTAGCAGAGTTATTAACTCTGGCAGAGCAGGTATTTGCCAGTCAGGAAAGACAATGGCGCAAGCCTGCAGTAAACCGTAGCTGGTTGCGTCTGATTTTTGTACGTTCTCCACGCAGCACACACGTACACGGAGACCTTAGGACTGACACAGGCAGGCCAAATATAATTTTTTCGCTTTTTTGCAAAGGGAAGGCCCCACTGCGTATATTCAATGAACAATACGTTTAATAACTGTGGTGTGGCCCTGAAAAAGTGTCACACAACTTTAGTGTAGCAGAGTTATTAACTCTGGCAGAGCAGGTATTTGCCAGTCAGGAAAGACAATGGCGCAAGCCTGCAGTAAAACGTAGCTGGTTGCGTCTGATTTTTGTACGTTCTCCACGCAGCACACACGTACACGGAGACCTTAGGACTGACACAGGCAGGCCAAATATAATTTTTTCGCTTTTTTGCAAAGGGAAGGCCCCACTGCGTATATTCAATGAACAATACGTTTAATAACTGTGGTGTGGCCCTAAAAAAGTGTCACACAACTTTAGTGTAGCAGAGTTATTAACTCTGGCAGAGCAGGTATTTGCCAGTCAGGAAAGACAATGGCGCAAGCCTGCAGTAAACCGTAGCTGGTTGCGTCTGATTTTTGTACGTTCTCCACGCAGCACACACGTACACGGAGACCTTAGGACTGACACAGGCAGGCCAAATATAATTTTTTCGCTTTTTTGCAAAGGGAAGGCCCCACTGCGTATATTCAATGAACAATAACTGTGTTGTGGCCCTGCCTACACAATTCTGTCCCTGTAGTATCAATGGAGGGTGCAATGCTCTGCACAGACGATTTTTAGAAGAAAAAAAAAATGCAACACTGCTAACAGCAGCCAGCACAGTACTGCACACGGTTAAAGTTGGCCAGGAAGGACCGTTGAGGTTCTTGAAGGCTACACTCACTCCTAACACTCTCCCTGCCTAAGCACCATTTCTGTCCCTAATGCCGGGTGCAATGCTCTGCACCGCCGATTTTGAGAAAAAAAAAAAAAGCAACACAGCTAACAGCAGCCTGCACAGTACTCCACACAGTTAAATGTGGCCCTAGAAAGGACCGTTGAGGTTCTTCAAGGCTACACTCACTCCTAACACTCTCCCTGCCTAAGCACCACTTCTGTCCCTAATGCCGGGTGCAATGCTCTGCACTGCCGATTTTGAGAAAAAAAAACAAAAAAACACTGCTAGCAGCAGCCTGCACACAGGTAGATGTGGCCCTAAGAAGGACCTTTGGGGTTCTTGAAGCCTACACTCACTACTAACACTCTCCCTACAGAAGCTCAGGCACCAGCAGCACTGTCCCTCACTAACTCACAAGACATCTGAGGCGAGCCGCGGGAGGGGCCGACTTTTATACTCGGGTGACATCTGATCTTCCCAGCCACTCACAGCAGGGGGGTGGTATAGGGCTTGAACGTCACAGGGGGAAGTTGTAATGCCTTCCCTGTCTTTCAATTGGCCAGAAAAGCGCGCTAACATCTCAGAGAGGAAACTGAAAGTAACCAGAACACCGTGTGGTACTCGTTACGAGTAACGAGCATCCCGAACACCGTAATATTCGCATGAATATCAAGCTCGGACGAGTACGTTCGCTCATCTCTAATCACGTCATCTATATACCTCTCTTGTGGATCTGGATCCCTGAAGAATGCTGTTGAGATATTTTGCAGACCAGGATAATAGGGGGTGTTCTCATCGGAGACCCATTTGTAAAGTGAGTACATTGGCTTTCTATTCTAATGCCTGTAATCCCCGCTGCGCCAAGTTTTATTCATTTATTTATTTAAATTTCCATACACATGTGACCAAGATTTGCTTTAGATTTCCGTTGACGCTTTGCATTTTAGGATGTCCTTGTGATGAAGAAACTTCTTGGCTGTTCCAACTGAGTATTTGACAAGCTACCATGTGTCGTAGAATTCCTTTGTGAAACCACGGCTTACTCAATTGGGAATGTTTACACCCTTTCATATTAATTCTGAATTGATAATGCGCATAAGAAGTTTCCACACTGACACAGGTTCAGCATGTATAAGCTTCCTCAATTCTACTTTATTGTTGGGCGCGTAGCCTCTTTTAAAAGAGTGTAACATATCCGCCCATCTGGGCAGGTCAAATATTACATAGATACAACGTATTGTTTAATTATTGGATAAGCATCTTGCAATTCTTCCATCCTCCGGTCATCTGTGATTGGCCATCAGGTGGTCGATGAAATGAGTGGGTTGTCTTGGACCCACGTGTGGTTCCTTCGATATGATTGGATGTTACATCATGAACTATAAATTGCACAAACCTCCCATGTTATTTGCATACGTTTCCAGTAAACCTGCTTGGGTTATTATTGTGGTAGCTGAAAGCGGTACCTTGTCTCAAATGTGGTTAACTGTCTACTTTTTACTTCTTCTAAATGCACAAAAACAGATGGAAAATGTAACGTGTTTATACTATATATATCTTGTCAGCGTTTTGAGAACAGAAGTTTCATAAGAGGAAGTAGATACATTGGATACATGAAAGAAGGCATATCTATATTTGTATCAGTAATGGAAAAGTACTGGCATTTAGTATACAGAATAAAAACAGATTCATTGTCCATTACCAAAGGCCCACAGTCCAGAATATAGATATATTGGGTTTCCACTACACATGGACTTCAGGTGTGACGGTCTGCCCCCATTCTGGGTAGACCTGTCACACCAGGTAAGTCCACCTCCATTTTTGCAGTTCTTTATCTAGTCTATGTTCATACCTCTAGAGCTTTCCCCCATGTTTTAGTTCTACTTTTCAGTGTTGAGCAAAAACACATAGCACAAGACGTATGTTACCATATTAATTGCAGGTGATAAGATGAACTTAGAACGTATTTTTTTGTAGACAGATTTGAAACATTACCAACAGTGTTATGTACAACTATAAATCATTTTAGGGTTAATTTACACACTCGTGAATGTATCCTGGTGTTCTACAACAATGTACAGTACAATGTCAGTGAACTGGGTTTCAACCCCTTAACCCCTTAAAGGGGTTGTCCCGCGATAGCAAGTGGGGTTATACACTTCTGTATGGCCATATTAATGCACTTTGTAATGTACATCATGCATTAATTATGAGCCATACAGAAGTTATTCACTTACCTGCTCCGTTGCTAGCGTCCCCGTCGCCATCGTGCCGTCTAATTTCAGCGTCTAATCGCCCGGAATAGACGCGCTTGCGCAGTCCGGTCTTCTCCCTGGTGAATGGGGCCGCTCGTGCCGGAGAGCTGGACCTCGTAGCTCCGCCCCCTCACGTGTGCCGATTCCAGCCAATCAGGAGGCTGGAATTGGCAATGGACCGCACAGAGCCCACGGTGCACCATGGGAGAAGACCCGCGGTGCATCGTGGGTGAAGATCCCGGCGGCCATCTTGGTAAGGTAAGTAAGAAGTCGCCGCAGCGCGGGGATTCGGGTAAGTACTAAACCTTTTTTTTTTTAACCCATCCCTTGGGTTTGTCTCGCGCCGAACGGGGGGCCTATTGAATTTTTAAAAAAACCGTTTCGGCGCGGGACAACCCCTTTAATGACACGGCCTATTTTGGCGTTGAGGACCAAGCGATTTTTTGGTATTTTTCCATCTCCATTTTTCAAAAGCCATAACTTTTTTATTTTTCCGTGGACACGGCCATATAAGGGATTGTTTTTTGCGTGGCGAGCTGTAGTTTTTATCGGTGCCACTTTTGGGTACATAGACAATATCGTAAAATTTTTAATTTTTTTTTTATGATAACAGGGAGAGAAAACGCATCAATTCTGACAGATTTCTTTTTCTTTTTTTTACAGCGTTAATCATGCAGCATAAATGACACACTAAATTTTTTCTGCGGGTCGGTACGGTAACAATGATACCAAAATTGTTATTTTTTTTTTAGGTTTTTACACTTTTTTGCAATAAAACCCCCTTTTTTTTGGAAATCTTTTTTTTTTCTCTATAGCTGCATTCAAAGTCCTGTAACTTTTTTATTTTTCTATGTACAGAGCTCTATAAGGGCTTATTTTTTGCAAGACAAGCTGAGGCAGCTCGGACTGGGCGAAAACGTGTGTAAGTGGGTAAAAAATTGGCTCAACGATAGAAAGCAGAGGGTGGTAATAAATGGTTCGTACTCTGATTGGACCACAGTCGCTAGCGGGGTGCCACAGGGTTCAGTATTAGGCCCCACTCTGTTCAACATATTTATTAATGACCTGATAGAGGGGCTGCACAGCAAAATATCAATATTTGCAGATGACACAAAATTATACAATATAATTAATGCAACGGAGGACAATGTGCGGCTACAAACGGACCTGGATAAGATGGGGGCTTGGGCAGAAAAATGGCAAATGAAGTTCAATGTTGAAAAATGTAAGACTATGCACATGGGCAGGAGAAACGGATGTCACCAATATTCACTTATTGGGGTACCACTAGGGAAAAGTGATATGGAAAAGGATCTAGGGGTATTAGTGGATAATAGACTAAACTGGAGTAACCAATGCCAGTCAGCTGCTGCAAAGGCAAATAAAGTCTTGGGGTGCATTAAAAGAGGTATAGGGGCGAAGGACGAGAACATTATCCTTCCACTATATAAGGCACTTGTCAGGCCTCACATGGAATACTGCGTACAATTCTGGACACCGGTGCTCAGGAAAGATGTCACAGTGCTTGAAGGGGTTCAAAGAAGGGCAACTAAACTAATACATGGAATGACGGGACTGGAATACCCAGAGAGGCTATCCAAATTGGGACTATTTACTCTAGAAAAAAGAAGGTTAAGAGGCGACCAAATAACCATGTATAAGTACATGAGGGGACAACACAAGGATCTCTCCCGTGATCTGTTTACACCCAGGACCACAAAGGTAACAAGAGGACATCCGCTACGATTAGAGGAAAGTAGGTTTCATCACCAACATAGAAAGGGGTTCTTTACTGTAAGAGCAGTTAGACTGTGGAACTCTCTACCGGAGGAAGTGGTGATGGCAAAATCGATAGAGGAGTTTAAAAGGGGACTTGATGTCTTTCTGGAGAAGAAGGATATTACAGGATATAAATATTAGGTTAAGTGTCAATCCTGGTATACAGGCAGGTAGGAACTATTAGGGGTTGATCCAGGGAACAGTCTGATTGCCATTAGGGAGTCGGGAAGGAATTTTTCCCCCAAAAGGGCTAATTGGCTTCTGGCCTTGGGGTTTTTTGCCTTCCTCTGGATCAACACAGTAGGATAGACAGGCTGGACTAGATGGACAATGTCTTCATTCGGCCTTACATACTATGTTACTATGTAGTTTTTATTGGTATCATTTTGGGGAATGTATGGCTTTTTTGATCACTTTTATTGCATTTTTTGTGAGGCGAAATGCTAAAAATTAGCATTTTGCCTCTGTTTTTTAGCGTTTTTTTTTAACGTTTTTTGTCGTACAAAATAAAAAGCATGTTCAACTTTTTGTACACGTTGTTACGGATGCGTCAATACCCAATATGTGGGGGTTTAATTTTTTTCCCCTTTTTTTATGCTAATATTAGAAAAAGCATAAAAAAGGGGGTTACTGCTACTGCTCTGCCATGCCTTATCGCTTGTACAGCGATTATAGGCACAGGCAATACAGGACACCGGTGTCTGGCGTCCTGTTGCCGGAGACACAGAGGGAGCGCGATCCCTCTGTGAACTCTTTCCCTGCCGCGATCTACTTAGATCGCGGCAGGGAAGGGGTTAACAGCGGGGGGCGCATCTCCGATGCCCCCCGCTGTTGCAGCGGGACGACGGCTGTGACTGACAGCCGGCTCCCGCTGCTGGATAGCGCGGGATCTTATGTGATCTCGCGCTATCCCCAGGACATACCGGTACGTCCTGTTGCGGGAAGTACCAGGCTCCCAGGACGTACCGGTACGTCCTGGAGCGGGAAGGGGTTAAGGACATGGACGATTTTGGCCATAGGAAAGGAACAATTTGGGGGAGATTTTCAACTCTATTTTTCAAAAGCCATAACCTTTTATTTTTCTGCTCATACAGGGACTTGTTTTTTGCATGGCGAACGGTAGTTTTTCTTAGTACCATTTTTTTGGGTATATACAATGTATTGTAAAACTTTTATTAATTTTTTTTTGAAGGGCAGGGAGAAAAGTTCTGCCAATGTTTTTGGGAGTTTTTTCAATGGCATTAAAGGGGTTCTGACACTAAAAAAAAAAAATTGTACTCACCTTGCCTGGCCAGGACCGATCGCCAGTCATGTCCCTTCCAGCCGGCATCTTCTTCTGTGGCTTGTAGAAGCAGAGCAGGAGCGGTCAAAATGACTGCTTCCTGCTCTGCTCCATCCGTCAGCCACTTCCGAGGTGAACGGACGGGCCGCCCACAGCAAGCACGTGACAAGCAGTGCTTGCTGTGGGCGCCCCGTCCGTCCTGGCTGAACTCCGAGATTCTGCGCGTGCGCAGTGGAGACGCGGCCCGTCCTGACTCCTGTCAGAGGGCACCTCTGCACTGCGCATGCGCGCGATCCCGGAGCGGCGCGGCTCGTGGAGGAAGAAGCAGAAGAACAGCGCCTGCCGGGAGATGACCCCCCCGATGTCAACAACAACAGGAGACAAGGTAAGTATTATGTTTTTATGCTTTAACAGCCATTAATCGTGGGTTCCCTGTGTCCTATAGGCAGACCAGGGAACAATGGCTGGTAAAGCATAAAAACATTATTCATGTCAGAACCCCTTTAATCATACAGCAAAAAAAGGTAATATTGATGCTAATTTTTTTTTCTGCGGGTTGGTAAAATTACAATGATGCCAAAATTATATATATATTCTTCTAAGCTTTTTTTGCACAATAAAACCCCCTTTTATTTATAATTATATATTTTGCTATATTGCATTCTAAGTCCCAGAACATTTTTTGCATTGATGGAGCTCTGAGAGCTTGTTTTTTTTTTTGCGTGATGAGCAGCAGTTTTTATTGGTATCATGTTGAGGTACATAGGGCTTCTTAATTACTTTTACTGTATTTTTCTAGGAAGCAAAATGAACAAAATAGGCATTTTGGCGTGTTTTTTAAACAGTTTTTGCCTTTCAGGAAAAAGTGTGTTCAATTTATTGAATGGGTTGGATACCATGATAGCAAATTTGTGGATTTTTAATTTTTTTTATACAAAGAGGGTAAAGCGTACAAAAATTTTTCTGTAGAAAGTTGAACCAGAAAACCTAGGATCACTATGATAATGCATTGTAGTGCTTCTATACTGTGATGCATTATCACTTACAATTGTGATTACAGGCCATGGCAGGTCCGGAAGCCGTTGTCTGATGTCCAGTTGCCATGGTAACCCATTGGCCCTCCTACGGTTACATAGTGGAGGGCTGATGACATCACAGAGGGGGTGCGCTATCTCTGTGAACCTTTTACATGCTGAGATCTGCATTGATCTAAGCATGTAAAAGGTTAACAGTGGTGATAGGTGTTCTCACTGCTGTAACAACGGGGAGGGCGACTGTCAGTCATAGCGAGTTTCCACTGTGGTATGGTGCAGGCTCACTCCTGAACCCGCGCCATACAGAGGATGTAAGCATACGTCTTGTTTGCGTTAAGCTGCATAAGCCCAAATTTACGTCTTGTGGCATTAAGGAATTAAAGGGATACTGTCACCATGGAATAGCAGCATAAACTAAGATATGTTGCTGTTCCAGGAGGTTACAGGGTTTATGCAGTGTCCTCATATGAAGTATGAGTGTGAACTGAAAATGTGACTCCTTTCAGACTGCTGTGTGTGTGAACTTCCGTAGACTTCTATGGGAGAGCGTGCGCACAGCGGTTTGAAAAAAAGTCAAGTTTTCAGGTTCTCGTGGACTTCAGAGGAGGACACCGCGGTAACGAGAAAGCAGCTGAGTCTAAAAAAAAAATATTCTCTGGCTCCCCATCATCTCATGGAACAGCACCTACAGCAATCCAATTCAATTATAGCAGAAAAAAAATCCACAGCAGTAGATAGTCATGCCACAGATCTTCAAATCCACAGCATGCTCGGTGGCAGTAAAGCAACAGTTTATCGCAAACTGCATTCATTTCAATGCAATGAGTGAAATCTGCACAAAAATCTGTACTGAAATCCGCCTCAACATCCACAATGAATCAACATGCAGATTTTGGTGTGCATTAGGGCCGCCTGTCCATGGGCAGTGTGTTTTACCGCAGCGGATTTCCGTTGCGGGAGAACACTAAAGTCACCGCGATTTTCTGTGATGAACCTATCATTATGATAGGTTCGGCGCGGAAAATTACAGAAAATCACGTCATGCTGCGATTTTTTTTTATACGCGAGCAGAAAATCATGGTGGATTTCCGCTTGTGTACATCAGGCTGCACTTTCCATAGTCATCCAATGGACGGCATTTCATGCGTTACCCGCAGGCAGATTATCGCCGCGGATAAGGCAATGAAATATTGCCCATGGACAGGAGGCCTTAGTTTGTAAGGTGTGATCATACTCTAAAGGGTTTGTCTACTGTGAATAGTCCCTTCTTGTTCCTATGAAGATAAAATTGATCACATACTGAGAGGTTTGAACCTTTGGTGATCTTCTGTAATCTGTGACAAGCAAGATCCAGCTCCAAAGCACGAGATTAAATAAGAAAACCATTCCCTTTTTTTTCCGTCTACTTCTATGAGGATGCTTTTAAGGATGCCATTATAAAGGTTTTGCTTTTAACTTTATATGAGTGCTGGAAGTAATCTTGTGTTTTGGAATTGGATCCATCCATGGCTGAGGCGGCTTCTTTCCATGCACCTTGTAATTTAGGGTTTAAACAGACGGGTGTGATTTTGTCCCGTTATCACAACCACATAATGGGACGAAATGAAACCATTGATTTCAATGGCTTTGTTTTCACTAGCGGTATTTTTGGGCATTAATACTACGTCCGCAAAAAATATGGTTAGTTAGTTATCTCGCTCTGTCGACTGAGTCAAATGCCAATTTGAGATCGACATACGTGACGAGGAGCGGTTTGTTAAATTCTCTGTGTATCTCTGACAGGAGCCTAAGAGCGAGTATGGCATCCATGGTAGAGTGGCCTGCTGTGAAGCTTGACTGCTGGGGTCTCCGCTGGGAGATCAGAAGTGGTTTACCCTTGAGAGTAGAAAGTGCGCGAAGATCTTGCCAGGAACCGAAAGGAGCATTATCGGTCTGTAGCTAGTGCATACTGTTTTTGGGCCCTTCCCCTTGTGCAGGGCAAGGATGATGCCCTCCTTCCGTTCGATGGGAACTTTCCCACAAGACCAATCGCGCAGAAATAGTTGATGTAAAGCAGTGCTTATCGGCTCAATTGCACATTTCAGCAGTTCAGGTGGAATGCCATCTGAGCCGGCGGCGCATCCGTATCTAATTTTCCGAATAGCAGAACGGACCTCTTCCCGTGATGGAGCATCCGTAGGCACAGAATGGTTGTCCACAGCAACAGATGCAAGGTCATAGAGGTCATGGCATGAATTAGCCGGTGGATGGTTTAGGGCGGATGAGAAAGGTTCACGCCAGCGTTGCAGTGTCTCGTCATGGTTGGTACAAGGGCTGCCATAGGATTTGTGGATTGGCGTATGCCAGCTGGTTTATGAGCACCCTCGGATTCTGGCGACTGCTTTGTATGCTGCTCTTAGATTGTTTGACTTCTGACCCTCCTCAGCTTCATCAGCCAGAGCTTTATAGTACCGTTCCTTGTCTTTCTTGGCCTTTGGCCAGAACACGGCCTTCAGCCTCTTACATTCCGCTTGGTCATTTTTAAAGCCTGCTTTTGCCTTCGCTTCAAGGACCTGCATAGTGTCGTCTGTTAGCCAGGGCTGCCTACGGGGATGTCGGTATCCGAGAATGGTCTTTGCAGTTTCACAGATAGCGTCTCTTGTGGCATTTCAAGTTGCCTCTGGTTCATCTGGGAGTTTGCCCAGAATGTGGAACCGGTTTTCGATTGCGATATTGTATGGATATTCAAGTGCTGGATTTTCCCTCAGGGTGTCAACGTTTAATGAAGGTTGTGATCTGGTCTGATGGGGCGACGAGGGGAACTGCTTTTTTGGCAACAAGCAAACGGTGGTCTGTGTTTGCTGGAGCTTCTGCCCACGGTATACTCAACACGATATGACAGAATTGTGATGACGAATGAGTATATAGTCCAGTTCCGTTTTTGAACGTCCATCATTTGATATCTAGGTAAACCTATGAATGCTATGTCTCTGGAACCAGGACCCCGCCACTGCAAGGCCCATTGAGGCACAGAATGACATCATCCGGTGTGAATTGTTGTTGGTTGGGCCTTCGCCAAAGGGTCCAATGACGTCTTCGTAGCCAGAAGTCCGCAAACCTGGGTTTGCATTCAAGTCGCTGAGCACTATGAGTACATCGTGCGGAGGGACAGACTGAACATGTGACCATGACGATAAACAAACCTGGAGTACAGCAGACGCAGAGAGATCGGATGCCACATTTCCATGGACTGATTTATAGGAGGGTGAAGGATCAGTGCCACTCCTTGGGTGTGGTCCGAGCCACATGATGCAAGTCATGATGCAATAGACGAGCTTCAGTGATGCCGGCTACAGTGATGTTATATCTAGCCAGTTTGTTGATGAGTGCCACCTGGAAGCCGGTCCCGTTCAGAGTAAGGACATTCCATGTGGCAAAGCGGGTGACTGAACGCAGGTCAGTTTTTGGGACCCAGTGATCAACCTTCATCTAGAAAGTGAGTAAAAGAAATGAAAAAGGAGGGTGGAGCAAGACCCAGTGAGGGTAGTGGAATATTTATGGAGTACACAGAGTTTTCAATGATTGAGTATTTTGAATGGTGGAGGTGCTGCCAACCAGATGACGCTCCACCAGTGTGGGCGTAAGTGTAGCAAAAAGGATGTGAAAAGAACTGGTATGGAGGCGCAACATTCTAAGCTACTAGAAGATGTAGATCAAAGTCCAATGTGTGATGGTGAAAGCACTTCTTTTTTATTATTTATTATTATTTTTTCAGAAATTAAAAATTAAAAACCAGCAATGCTGGTTTTTAATTTCTGAAAAAATAATAATAAATAATAAAAAAGAAGTGCTTTCACCATCACACATTGGACTTTGATCTACATCTTCTAGTAGCTTAGAGTGTTGCGCCTCCATACCAGTTCTTTTCACATCCTTTTTGCTTCATCTAGAAAGGGCCGTCCCAAATTGGGCTTTTGGCTCTTTCCTTCATGCGTGCACTGTGAGGTGCTGGTTGGCAACAGGAACTCAGGTTGTCAGGGGCTCTAACCCTGGTGCTTGAAGTGCTAGCCATTGTTTTTTGATCAGGAGTCCTTGGATACTTCGTTGCCTTGGGACAGGGGGCGACAGGAAGCGCAGTAATAAGGCCCATTTCACAAGTGTATAGGTACTAGGCCCTTCACTGTTGCATGCTGTTGCCCTTTGCCTCAACTAGGAGGTGTATCCACCTTCAGCAAGGAAGGAACTGCTGCTGCCCGGCCTTCACCAAAGCCTCATTAGCCAGCTGTGTTCGAGGTTCCTGACAGGCCTTCACAGCTACCGCAGCGACCACTGTACTTTGCCCTGTCAGGCAGTCCCCTACTTGATTGTTGCCTGTCTCCCACAACGAGGACGTGAGGTTGGACTTTTGGGAGACAAAATATAGAACTTGCCCTATCTTTCTCACACGTAGTTAATACTACGTGCAAGAAAGATAGGGCAGCACCTATCTTCCCTCTTTTTTTTTAAACTCGCACACATTATATAGGATCTTGCATAGTCTAAGAAAAGAAACAACTCAGGGATATTTCGTAAACCTGCTTTGGAGCCTTTACTTTGGAAGTCAATGTGATAGGTTTATGGGACATCACGGACCTTCTGGCCAGTTGCAACCGAGCCCAACTCATCATGACAGGGGTTGCCCCAACTAACCAATTACTTTGCATCTTTTTACTCAGACTTGCTACCATATAATGAACTTCTCATACTGCATTCAGTCTCCCCGATGCTCATGCTGTGCTTTTTAGTGGACAGTAAATGTTAGGTTATAGGTCTTTCAGATTGCAAGATTATATCTGCTTTCTAGATTGCGATAAGTGAGGAGTAATTTGGAAAAGTTAACTTTGTTTTTAACATCACTTCTAGCAAATAAGGTCTAATAGCTATAAACTAAATTTGATCAAAAGTGCATTCATTAATGCAGAAAAGTCACTGCTTTGCACGGCTACTTCATGATTTCTCTTTTATTGGAGAGTAGGATGAATGCGTCTCTGTAGGTCTACATTTATATCCTACCTTATATGCACACAGTGTTTTATTATGTGCTTGGCATATGCAGTTTGTATCATATTTGCCATAACTTTAGAAAATTGAGTTTATTTGTGATTCCTCTGTGATTGTATTTTTTATATATCTATATTTCTAATCCAGACAGAAGCTGTTAAAAATGCACATATATATCTTTTACTGTTATCGATGCTTGTCGAATATATGCTGTGGATGTTAATTTTGTGTAATAGAATACGCAAGATCATTGTGATTTATAGCATTTTGGAACACCTGACAAACTAATTTGCAGAGAATGTAATATATGTTTTCACTTTCAGTGGTTTAATGTAGAAGTGCTTTGTCATGCAGGGGCTGACTGCTTAAGTTGCGGTTTTACAGAATATCAATTTTTGTAGTGGAATTTTCAGAAAGAGCAAAGATTTCACAGTATGACTTATCTGGTGATACCGAAGTACAAAAATAAGTGTATAATCAATGCAAAAGAAATGTATGAATCACAGGTAACGCAATAATCCATAGACAAGATGGTTTAAGTTTTAACAAATAAAATGATAAGTAAGGGCGGTTTCAGGATATGTTGTCCAATTTCCAAAATCTCATCCAATCCATAGATTTTGTCCATTGCTTTCCTTATTAGCAGAATGTTTTTGTATATATGTCTATGGAATGTAAATTAACCCTTTGCTAACCAATTTTGGATTCAGGGTTTCCTCAGGGGCTTTCTCTTTCTGCCATTCTACAATGGCGCCATCTGATGGCTAGAGCAAGTACTACGGTATGGGACATGCGGGAGAGGCCCCCGACAACAGAGCGGCTAGTAATCTACAGTAAGACGTCTTCCGACATCGGAGCTGTACAGCCTCCAGTGAGAATGTCTTTAGACTTCAGACAGTGGATTGGAAAGGGTTAATTTATAAAGCACCGCTTTTAACCCCTTCCACATGCAGCCAGTTTTGGTCTTCCTGACTATGCTCCATTTTCCAAATCTGACATGTGTCATTTTAAGGGATAATAACTTGGTAATGCTTTCACTTATGCAAGTAATTCTGCTGTGGTTTTTTGTGACACATTGTAGTTTATGTTAGTTGTGAATTTTGATCAATATGTTTTGTGTTTATTTATGAAAAATCCAAAGTTTACAGAACATTTTGAAAAATTTGCAATTTTCAAACTTAGAATGATTCTGCATGTAATCATACCATGCAAAATAGCTAATAAATGACATTTACCATTTATGCACTTTATTTCGTACCTTTGAAGGTGCTCTTTTATTTTTGACATCAGAAAGTGTATATATACAACGACAATTTTTCTAGTTTTGATAAAAATATCCAAAATCTGTTCTTTAAGGGACAAATTCAGTTCTGAAGTTACTTTGGGAGGCCTATATATTAGAAACACCCATTCTAAAAAGTGCACCCCTTAAAGTTTTCAAAACAGTATTTACAAATTCTGTTAACTCTTAAGGTATTTCAAAGGGACTAAAGGAAAATAAAGAATAAGTTTGAAAATATTCAATTTTAATAGGTTTTTTTTTGGAACACAACAGAAGTTCTGAGATAAGCAAAACTCAATATATAGGACCCTGAATCTTCACTTTTTAAAAAATATGATACATGTGGCCCTGATGTGCAAAATGACTCAAACACGGGCCTCAGAAATGAAGGCACACATGGTGCATTTCAGGGCCTCCCTTTTATTAGACCATTGTTTTAATGCCATATTCAGAGCACTGTAATTTTTTTATTTTTCAATCTATGACGCTATGTGAGGGGTTGTGTTTGCAGGATAGGCTGATGTTTTCATTGGTACCATTTTGGGGTACAGAAATTTTTGACAAGTTTATATTGCATTTTTATTTGACAAGCAATTCAGATAAAAAACAATGTAAGAATTGCAGTGATTTTGTATCCGTTCCCCTTGCGGTAGAAGTGATATTTTATCCTTAATCTGCGGGTGACTGTAGATGCAGCAATACCAAATTTATATATTTTTTTACTGTGTTTGTGCATTAATAGCATTTTTCATAGAGTTTTCTGCTTGTATCGCTGCATTCAGGGACACAAAAATTTATATTTTCATGTGGGATGACTTGCCATGTTCATTGGTCCCATTTTGGGATGTGTGTGACTTATTGGTCATTTTTTTTATTGAGTGTTTTGGGAGCTGCGGTGTACAAAAGAACGCATCTCCGATATATCTATTGTGGCAAGCGGGTTTATTCACCTCTAGACTGGCGGCCTTTCCGACCGGGAAATGTGCACCACAAGCAGAAATACTCCACAGACTTGTCTTTTTTCTTAAATCTGGTGCCTGCCAGCATTTTTATTTCACAGCAAAATTGAACAGCATTAAAACAGTTCATTTGAAAATGTCCAGGGTTTATGACCCACAGGGTCCCCATCACTAAACCCGACTAGGGTGTCTAGAGGACATCCTCCTCTTTCAGACTGCTGACAGTTCCCAAACTGGTCCGCACTGGACCTCACTAGTCCAAACTGGACCTTAGGCTAGCAGCCCTTACAGCTCCACTGAGCTATCACTTCCCCTGAGTCTGGCAGGATCTGATTCTTTTATCTCATTTCCTGCCCCACTCAGGTGTTTTCTTTCTGCAAGCATCAGAATGGCTGTGCTTAGCAGCCTCTGCAGACCATTTTATGCACTGCACGCCTACAATTTATATATATATATATATATATATATATATATATATATATATATATATATATATATTAGAGATGAGCGAGTATACTCGGTAAAGGCAGTTGCTCGAGCGAGCATTGCCTTTATCGAGTACCTGCCTGCTCGAAATGAAAGGTTCGGGTGCCGGCGTGGGGGAGCGGTGAGTAGCGGCTGTCAGCAGGAGGGAGCGGGGAGGAGAGAGGGAGAGAGATCTCCCCTCCGTTCTGCTCCGCTCTCCCCCACAGCTCCCTGCCCGCCGCAGGCACCCGAACCTTTCATCTCGAGCGGGCAGGTACTCGCTAAAGGCAATGCTCGCTCGAGCAATTGCCTTTAGCGAGTATACTCGCTCATTATATATATTATATATATATAATTTTTTATTTTTTTTGCATACTTTGAACATTCATCTTTACGAGTGCAGCAATATATATGTGCATCGCTGTATTCATATAGTCATATCTTTTATTTTTCTATCTACGGAGCTATACGAGGGCTTGACTTTTTTGGCGGGTACCAACAACTCTTTGATTGCTTTTTATTTATTTCTTTTGAAGCAGGTTGAACAAAATCAGCAATTTTGGCATTTCACACATATCATAAATGCTGCAGATTTTCTGCAGTAGCATTACCTGGGTATCTTGTACTGTTGGTAAGTCTTTTCAAATCCCCTTAGGAAAGTTTCCAGATCCTCATCCTTTTCCATATACAGAAAGTACTCTGCATGGGGTTTAATAGTTCTAGTATCACTAGACTCACAGTTATGGAGTGTAGAACAATGTATTTAGAGTCAGGCTAACTGCACCTGGTGCTGTCTGTCTGTCACTCTGCAGCCTCTCATTCTGACTAGACCTGTTGCTCTTCAGCTGCCAATCCACTTCAGTCTGTAATTCTGCAGCTTCTTTTTCTGCTTGATGCTCTTCAGCCTCTCATTTTGCCTGGTACTCTGCCTGGTCTCTTTGCCTGATATTTTGTAAAACTGTGCAAACTACCTTCCCACTTGGCATTCTCCGGAGAAATGTTGCATATGCTTTTCAGATTCACACTAATCCATCTGTTGCAGGACTAGTGGCAAACGAGTTCATCCCATTCTGAGAGCTGGTGCTGCTTGTATCCTCTGGGTCACTGGCGTAACTATAGGGAATGCAGAGTATGCGGTTGCACCCGGGAACAGGAGCCTTAGTGGGCTCATAAGGCCTATCTTCTCCATATATTATTCAAGACTACTCCACCTTCCAGTCTCCAAACCTGCCTCCAGACTAGAGAAAATAGTGTCAGTCACAATAAAGAAACAACTCTATAGAACGAATTACACAGTTTGCCAGAGCAGTACTAGTGCAGGAACTATGGCACACAATACAATTGTCTATCACAGGGGCCTTAATATAAACCAACCATCCACGTATACATAGTATACTGCCAACCATGAAGAAATGCCTGTATATAGTGCTAGCATGGTAGTGCCCACACCAAAAAGTCTATGAAAGCAAAAACAGACACCTAGCTCATTATAACATGTAACTACTTATAACACTGACTGCTTATATGCAAACAGTCAATTATGTTTTTCTCCCAATCCTTTTGCTAGTTTCGGACATCAGATATTGGTACAAAGATAAGAGAATGGAGAAGGAGAAAGGACAAAGCTAACACTGCAGAAGAGAAAGGATTCAAAAACATCTAGAAAAGCTTGAACAGTGGGCCACAACTAACAGAATGTATTTAACAGGGAGAAATGCAAAGTCCTACATCTGGACAAGAAAAATGAAAAATACTCATACAAAATTGGAGGAAATGGGCTAAGCAGCAGCACATGTGAAAAAGACTTGGGTATACCAATAGATCATAGACTGAACATGAGTCAACAATGTAATGCAACAGCCAAAAAGGCAAACACAATTCTGGGATGTATTAAGAGAAGCATAGAGTCTAGAACACGTGAGGTAATTATCCCCCTCTACTCTTCCTTAGCCAGACCTCATCTGGAATACTGTGTCCAGTTCTGGGCACCCCGATTTAAAAGACATAGGCAAACTGGAGCAAGTTCAGAGAGTTACCAGGATGGTGAGCGGTCTGCAAATCATGTCCTATGAGGAACGGTTAAAGGATCTGGGAATGTTTAGCTTGCAAAAAAGAAGGCTGAGAGGAGACTTAATAGCTGCTTACAAATATTTGAAGGGCTGTCACAGTGCAGAGGGATCAGCCCTATTCTCATTTGCACAAGGAAAGACTAGAAGCAATGGGATGAAACTGAAAGAGAGGAGACACAGATTAGAAATTAGAGAAAACTTTGACAGTGATGGTGATCAATGAGTGGAACAGGTTGCCACGGGAGATGGTGAGTTCTCCTTCAATTAAAGTGTTTAAACAAAGGCTGGACAAGTATCTGTCTGGGATGATTTAGTGAAACCTGCACTGAGCAGGGGGTTAGACCCGATGACCCTGGAGGTCCCTTCCAACTCTACCATTCTATGGCTCTAAGCTGGCAGATGAAAGTTGCTATATTTTCTCTGTTTAGCAGGAGCAATATAGGACTACTTATTCTGATAAATTCATGATTCTTTCTTAAAAATTGCAAGTTTGTTTTAATGAATAGTAGCAATCCCTCAGCTGTTCTGCATCTTAAAGCATTCATTTCCATAATTAGGAAACCAGTGTAAAATTACAACAGACAAGAGAAATGCTCAGCTTTTACAGAAATTAATAAGCACATTGCTCACTTTGAAAAGAAAGGTACATGAATTTGTATAAAAGCAGCCATAAGTCTATAATGAAGTTTTTTTTGCTAGCAATACTTATCCTTAACCCCAAACTGGCCTTAAATTATGCTGACTGAGGCTGTACCAGCTGAGCGTAGACTCTTCTTTTGCCTTATGTAACAACTTTTAATAATTTAAAACTAAATGCTATGGGCCATACAAAAGATAACCCACATTATTATGTCTGTACAGTAATCGAGATCCCTTACACCTACATGCTACATGCATCTCTACTGATTCCATATAATTGATGCACCTATCGATTCTCTAGTGCCTAGTGATATATTTGGCACTATCTATATTGGGCACTAGATAGGAGTATATCCCTACCTCCTGGGGTGTTCATCCTACTGGGAGACTACTATAGCCTGACTTTATGTATTCATTATTGGTTCCCTCTAATGAGTGGACACTTGTAGAGGCTCACTTTGAGTGACTTTAGTTACTGACCCAAGTGGATACCATTTGTTTGTATGTCATGTCTATCTTTTATATGGCCCATACGTTTTAGTTTTAAATAATTAAAAGTTACATTTTAAGGGTGCTTATTAGAGATGAGCGAACGTGTTCTTCCGAGCTTGATATTCGTGCGAATATTAGGGTGTTCGGGATGCTCGTTATTCGTAACGAACACCATGCGGTGTTCTGGTTATTTTCACTTCCTTCCCTGAGACGTTAGCGCGCTTTTCTGGCCAATTGAAAGACAGGGAAGGCATTACAACTTCCCCCTGTGACGTTCAAGCCCTATACCACCCCCCTGCTGTGAGTGGCTGGGAAGATCAGGTGTTCGCCTAATATAAAAGTCGGCCCCTCCCGCGGTTCGCCTCAGATGCGGTGTGAGTTAGATGAGGGACAGTGCTGTTTATACCGGAGCTGCTGTAGGGAAAGAATTGGTAGTTAGTGTAGGCTTCAAGACCCCCCAAAGGTCCTTATTAGGGCCACTGATAGCTGTGTGTTGGCTGCTGTTAGCAGTGGCAAATTTTTTTTTTCTCAAAATCGCCTCTGCAGACCGTTGCACCTGGCATTAGGGACAGAAGTGCTGCATAGGCAGGGAGAGTGTTAGGAGTGAGTGTAGCCTTCAAGAACCTCAACGGTCCTTTCTAGGGCCATATTTATCCGTGTGCAGTACTGTCCAGGCTGCTGTTAGCTGTGCTGCATTTTTTTTTGCTTCTCAAAATCGCCTCTGCAGACCATTGCACCCTCCATTGATACTGCAGGGAAAGAATTGTATAGGCAGGGCGACAACACAGTTGTTATTCATTGAATATACGCAGTGCTGCCTTTTGGTGCCAAAAAACTGAAAACAAATCTATTTGTCCAGCCTCTGTCCGTCCTAAGGGCTGTGGACACGTGTGAGCTGCGTGAACAACATTGCTAAATCAGACGCACCCAGCTACGCTTTACTGCTGGCTTCGCCATTTGCTTTCCTTAATTGGGAAAAAAATACCTGCTCTCCAAGAGTTATAATAACTCTGCTACCCTCACGTTCTGTGACACATAAGCAGGGACACAGCACAGTTATTAAACTTCTCATGTTCATTGAATATACGCAGTGCTGCCTTTTGGTGGAAAAAAACTGAAAACAAATCTATTTGTCCAGCCTCTGTCCGTCCTAAGGGCGGTGGACACGTGTGAGCTGCGTGAACAACATTGCTAAATCAGACGCACCCAGCTACGCTTTACTGCTGGCTTCGCCATTTGCTTTCCTTAATTGGGAAAAAAATACCTGCTCTCCAAGAGTTATAATAACTCTGCTACCCTCACGTTCTGTGACACATTAGCAGGGACACAGCACAGTTATTAAACTTAGATAATTCATTCACTAGAGGCAGTGGGGCCTTTCGTTTTCCAAAAAGGGCAAAAATTATATTTGGCCTGCAGTCTTGCGCCAATTTATTTCCTGCCTGTGAAATCAAATCACTGGTAATACAGCATGCTGAGGGGTAGGGGTAGGCCTAGAGGACGTGGACGCGGCCGAGGACGCGGAGGGCCAAGTCAGGGTGTGGGCACAGCCCGAGCTCCTGATCCTGGTGTGTCGCAGCCGACTGCTGCGCGATTAGGAGAGAGGCACGTTTCTGGCGTCCCCACATTCATCGCCCAATTAATGGGTCCATGCGGGAGACGGTTATTAGAAAATGAGCAGTGTGAGCAGGTCCTGTCCTGGATGGCAGAAAGTGCTTCGAGCAACCTATCGTCTACCCGCAGTTCTGCGCCGTCCACTGCTGCCAATCCGAATCCTCTGTCTGCTGCTCCTCCTTCCTCCCAGCCTCCTCACTCCACTACAATAACACCTGCTCAGGAGCGGGAACACTCCCAGGAACTGTTCTCGGGCCCCTGCTTAGATTGGGCAGCAGCGGTTCCTCTCCCACCAGAGGAGTTTATCGTCACTGATGCCCAACCATTCGAAAGTTCCCGGGGTCCGGGGGAAGAGGCTGGGGACTTCCGCCAACTGTCTCAACAACTTTCTGTGGGTGAGGAGGACGATGACGATCAGACACAGTTGTCTTGCAGTGAGGTAGTAGTAAGGGCAGTAAGTCCGAGGGAGCAGCGCACAGAGGATTCGGAGGAAGAGCAGCAGGACGATGAGGTGACTGACCCCACCTGGTGTGCAACGCTTACTCAGGAGGACAGGTCTTCAGAGGGGGAGTCAAGGGCATCAGCAGGGCAGGTTGCAAGAGGCAGTGCGGTGGCCAGGGGTAGAGGCAGGGCCAGACCGAATAATCCACCAAGTGTTTCCCAAAGCGCCCCCTCGCGCCATGCCACCCTGCAGAGGCCGAGGTGCTCTAAGGTCTGGCAGTTTTTCACAGAGACGCCTGACGACCGACGAACAGTGGTGTGCAACCTTTGTTGCGCAAAGCTCAGCCGGGGAGCCAACACCAACAGCCTCACCACCACCACCATGCGCAGACATATGATGGCCAAGCACCCCACAAGGTGGGACGAAGGCCGTTCACCGCCTCCGGTTTGCACCCCTGCCTCTCCCCCTGTGCCCCAACCTGCCACTGAGATGCAACCCCCCTCTCAGGACACAGGCACTACCGCCTCATGGCCTGCACCCACACGCTCACCTTCGCTGTCCTCGGCCCCATCCAGCAGTGTAGTTCAGCGCACCGTTCAGCCGTCGCTTGCGCAAGTGTTCGAGCGCAAGCGCAAGTACGCCGCCACGCACCCGCACGCTCAAACGTTAACCGTCCGCATAGCAAAATTCATCAGCCTTGAGATGCTGCCGTATAGGGTTGTGGAAACTGAGTCCTTCAAAAGTATCATGGAGGCGGCGGCCCCGCGCTACTCAGTTCCCAGTCGCCACTACTTTTCCCGATGTGCCGTCCCAGCCCTGCACGACCACGTCTCCCGCAACATTGTGCGCGCCCTCACCAACGCGGTTACTGCCACGGTCCACTTAACTACGGACACGTGGACAAGCACAGGCGGGCAGGGCCACTACATCTCCCTGACGGCACATTGGGTGAATTTAGTGGAGGCTGGGACAGAGTCAGAGCCTGGGACCGCTCACGTCCTACCCACCCCCAGAATTGCGGGCCCCAGCTCGGTGCTGGTATCTGCGGAGGTGTATGCTTCCTCCACTAAAGCACCCTCCTCCTCCTCCTCCTCCTCTGTCTCGCAATCAAGATGTGTTAGCAGCAGCATGTCGCCAGCAGTCGGTGTCGCGCGGTGTGGCAGCACAGCGGTGGGCAAGCGTCAGCAGGCCGTGCTGAAACTACTCAGCTTAGGCGATAAGAGGCACACGGCCCACGAACTGCTGCAGGGTCTGACAGAGCAGACCGACCGCTGGCTTGCGCCGCTGAGCCTCCAACCGGGCATGGTCGTGTGTGACAACGGCCGTAACCTGGTGGCGGCTCTGCAGCTCGGCAGCCTCACGCACGTGCCATGCCTGGCACACGTCTTTAATTTGGTGGTTCAGCGGTTTCTGAAAAGCTACCCACGCTTGTCAGACCTGCTCGTAAAGGCGCGCCGGCTCTGCGCACATTTCCGCAAGTCCCACACGGACGCTGCCACCCTGCGCACCCTGCAACATCACTTTAAGCTGCCAGTGCACCGACTGCTGTGCGACGTGCCCACACGGTGGAACTCTACGCTCCACATGTTGGCCAGGCTCTATGAACAACGTAGAGCTATAGTCGAATACCAACTCCAACATGGGCGGCGCAGTGGGAGTCAGCCTCCTCAATTCCTTTCAGAAGAGTGGGCCTGGTTGGCAGACATCTGCCATGTCCTTGGTAATTTTGAGGAGTCTACCCAGGTGGTGAGCGGCGATGCTACAATCATTAGCATCACCATTCCTCTGCTATGCATCTTGAGAAATTCCCTGCAAACCATAAAGGCAGCTGCTTTGCGCTCGGAAACGGGGGCGGGGGAAGACAGTATGCCGCTGGATAGTCAGGGCACCCTCCTGTCTATTTCTCAGCGCGTACAGGAGGAGGAGGAGCATGAGGAGGATGAGGAGGAGGGGGAAGAGACAGCTTGGCCCGCTGCTGACGGTACACCGGCTGATTGCCTGTCATCCTTTCAGCGTGTATGGCCTGAGGAGGAGGAGGAGGATCCTGAAAGTGATCTTCCTAGTGAAGACAGCCATGTGTTGCGTACAGGTACCCTGGCACACATGGCTGACTTCATGTTAGGATGCCTTTCTCGTGACCCTCGCGTTGCACGCATTCTGGCCACGACGGATTACTGGGTGTACACACTGCTCGATCCACGGTATAAGGAGAACCTGCCCACTCTGATTCCCGAAGAGGAAAGGGGTTCGAGAGTGTTGCTATACCACAGGACCCTTGCGGACAAGCTGATGGTAAAATTCCCAGCCGACAGCGCTAGTGGCAGAAGGCGCAGTACCGAGGGCAAGGTAGCAGGGGATGTGCGTAGATCGAGCAGCATGTACATCCCAGGCAGTGCAACAGTCTTTAAGGGCCTGGCCAGCTTTATGGCTCCCCACCAAGACTGTGTCACCGCTCCCCAGTCACGGCTGAGTCGGCGGGAGCACTGGAAAAGGATGGTGAGGGAGTACGTAGCGGATCGCACGACCATCCTTGGTGACGCCTCTGCCCCCTACAACTACTGGGTGTCGAAGCTGGACATGTGGCCTGAACTAGCGCTGTATGCCCTGGAGGTGCTTGCTTGTCCTGCGGCTAGCGTCTTGTCGGAGAGGGTGTTTAGTGCGGCTGGGGGAATCATCACAGATAAGCGTAGCCGCTTGTCAACCGACAGTGCCGACAGGCTAACACTCATCAAGATGAACAAAGGCTGGATTTCCCCAGACTTCTGTTCTCCACCAGCGGACAGCAGCGATACGTAAGCAATACGTAGGCTGCACCCGCGGATGGAAGCTACGTTCTCTCTCACCATCCAAAACGGGGACATTTCTGCTTCATCAATCTGTGTCTAATATTCCTCCTCCTCCTCCTCCTGCTCCTCCTCCTGAAACCTCACGTAATCACGCTGAACGGGCAATTTTTCTTAGGGCCACAAGGCTCACTCAAATAATTTTTCAGAACAATTTTTATACGTTTCAATGCGCTTAAAAGCATTGGAACTTTAACTTGAACCAATTTTTCGTTACACTGGGCTGCCTCCAGGCCTAGTTACCACTTAAGCCACATTAACCAAAGCGATTAATGGGTTTCACCTGCCCTCTTGGCTGGCCATGGCCAATTTTTGGGATGTACATTAGTACTGTTGATACAGCAATTTTTGTGGGCCCTCGCCTACAGTGTAATCAAATTAATTTTTAGCCCACCTGCATTACAGCTGACGTTACCTCAGCTGTGTTGGGCAATGCAATGGGATATTTTTATGTACCGCCGGTGGGTTCCAGGGAGCCACCCATGCTGTAGGTGCACACTGAGTTTTTAATACATCTGTACACTTCTAAAGAACCCGTCTGACTGGGCCATGCAGTGTGGGCCGAAGCCCACCTGTATTACGCACGACATTACTACCTCAGCTGTGTTGGGCAATGCAATGGGATATTTTTATGTACCGCCGGTGGGTTCCAGGGAGCCACCCATGCTGTAGGTGCACACTGAGTTTTTAATACATCTGTACACTTCTAAAGAACCCGTCTGACTGGGCCATGCAGTGTGGGCCGAAGCCCACCTGTATTACGCACGACATTACTACCTCAGCTGTGTTGGGCAATGCAATGGGATATTTCTATGTACCGCCGGTGGCTTCCTGGCACCCACCCAGGCAGTGGGTCCACAGGGAGTTTAACCTACATGTGTCCACTTGTAAAGAACCCCAGTCAGACTGGGGCATGCAGTGTGGGCCGAAGCCCACCTGCATTAAGCACGACATTACTACCTCAGCTGTGTTGGGCAATGCAATGGGATATTTCTATGTACCGCCGGTGGCTTCCTGGCACCCACCCAGGCAGTGGGTCCACAGGGAGTTTAACCTACATGTGTCCACTTGTAAAGAACCCCAGTCAGACTGGGGCATGCAGTGTGGGCCGAAGCCCACCTGCATTAAGCACGACATTACTACCTCAGCTGTGTTGGGCAATGCAATGGGATATTTTTATGTACCGCCAGTGGGTTCCAGGGAGCCACCCATGCTGTAGGTGCACACTGAGTTTTTAATACATCTGTACACTTCTAAAGAACCCGTCTGACTGGGCCATGCAGTGTGGGCCGAAGCCCACCTGTATTACGCACGACATTACTACCTCAGCTGTGTTGGGCAATGCAATGGGATATTTCTATGTACCGCCGGTGGCTTCCTGGCACCCACCCAGGCAGTGGGTCCACAGGGAGTTTAACCTACATGTGTCCACTTGTAAAGAACCCCAGTCTGACTGGGGCATGCAGTGTGGGCCAAAACCCACCTGCATTAACCCTTTCCAGTCCACTGTGTGACCTGTGAAGACATTAGGGTTTAAGGCTGTACAGCTCCGTTGTTGGTAGACGTCCGTCGGGGTTCTCTTACTGTATATTGCCAGCCTCTCTGCTGTCGGAGCCTATCCTACGTGTCAGCTCATGCAGTACTGGCTTTAGCCAGCATATAGCGCCGTTGTATAACAGCAGAAAAAGAGTAAGCCCCCTAGGAAAACCATATACAAATTGGATTGGAAAGGGTTAAGCACAACATTACTACCTCAGCTGTGTTGGGCAATGCAATGGGATATTTCTATGTACCGCCGGTGGCTTCCTGGCACCCACCCATGCTGTAGGTGCACACGGAGTTTTTACTACATCTGTACACTTATAAAGAACCCCAGTCAGACTGGGGCATGCAGTGTGGGCCGAAGCCCACCTGCATTAAGCACGACATTACTACCTCAGCTGTGTTGGGCAATGCAATGGGATATTTCTGTGTACCGCCGGTGGGTTCCAGGGAGCCACCCATGCTGTGGGTCGACAGGGACTTCACAATAGGGAGTTGTACCTGCCTGTGTCTATGAATTAAAAAGCCCGGTCTGACTGGGGCATGCAGACACCTTGACAGAATGAATAGTGTGTGGCACATAGGTTCCCCATTGCTATGCCCACGTGTGCAGCTCCTGATGGCGGTGGCACAGGATTCTATTTCTCATTGCTTCTGTACAGCATTGTGGGCTATCGCTCCGCCACTTTTAAAGAGGGTCGCTGCCTAGCCGTGCCAACCCTCTGCAGTGTGTGCCTGCGGTCCCTCGTCATGGCAGACGCACTTCTAAATAGACATGAGGGTGGTGTGGCATGAGGGCAGCTGAAGGCTGCGCAGGGACAGTTTGGTGTGCGCTGTGGGGGGGAGGGGGGGCGGTTGGGCAGCATGTAACCCAGGAGAAGTGGCAGTGGAGTGTCATCCAGGCAGTGATTGTGCTTTGTTGTAGCTAGTGTGGTGCTTAGCAAAGGTATGCCATGCTAATGAGGGCTTTTCAGAAGTAAAAGTTGTTGGGAGGGGGGGGGCCCACTCTTGCCGGTATTGTGGCTTAATAGTGGGACCTGGGAACTTGAGATGCAGCCCAACATGTAGCCCCTCGCCTGCCCTATCCGTTGCTGTGTCGTTCCCATCACTTTGTTGAATTGCCCAGATTTTCACACATGAAAACCTTAGCGAGCATCGGCGAAATACAAAAATGCTCTGGTCGCCCATTGACTTCAATGGGGTTCGTTGTTCGAAACGAACCCTCGAGCATCGCGGGAAGTTCGTTCCGAATAACGAACACCCGAACATTTTGGTGTTCGCTCATCTCTAGTCATAGGTGATCTAGCTAGTACTGTTGATTATTTTGATTATTTTAATTGAATACAATTAAAGTTATGTCTTATTGTATTGTCACTCTCTCCAGTCAGCTTTGATACTGGTGATATATTTTAGATAGCGGTTTCAATACACTGTTATGTTTTGTTGTCCATTCCAAATGAATATGGGGATAATATCATGGCATAATCCAGCACATGCATTCTTACAAAGGAATATATCTGTAATATGGAGCTGTGGATAACATTATAAAGTGATACATGCAGTGCTTATGCATTTGTAGTTCTCTCCCCCCGCTCCCCCCTGCTGACTGCCACTACTCACTGCTCCCCCGCACCGACACCCGAACCTTTTCTCTCGAGCGGGCAGGTACTCGCTAAGGGCAATGCTCGCTCGAGAAATTGCCCTTAGCGAGTATGCTCACTCATCTTTAATAAGCACTAGAGATGAGCGAACACCAAAATGTTCGGGTGTTCGTTATTCGGAACGAACTTCCCGCGATGCTCGAGGGTTCGTTTCGAACAACGAACCCCATTGAAGTCAATGGGCGACCAGAGCATTTTTGTATTTCGCCGATGCTCGCTAAGGTTTTCATGTGTGAAAATCTGGGCAATTCAACAAAGTGATGGGAACGACACAGCAACGGATAGGGCAGGCGAGGGGCTACATGTTGGGCTGCATCTCAAGTTCCCAGGTCCCACTATTAAGCCACAATACCGGCAAGAGTGGGCCCCCCCCCTCCCAACAACTTTTACTTCTGAAAAGCCCTCATTAGCATGGCATACCTTTGCTAAGCACCACACTAGCTACAACAAAGCACAATCACTGCCTGGATGACACTCCACTGCCACTTCTCCTGGGTTACATGCTGCCCAACTGCCCCCCCCCCCCCCCCACAGCGCACACCAAAGTGTCCCTGGGCAGCCTTCAGCTGCCCTCATGCCACACCACGCTCATGTCTATTTAGAATTGCGTCTGCCATGACGAGGGACCGCAGGCACACACTGCAGAGGTTGGCACGGCTAGGCAGCGACCCTCTTTAAAAGTGGCGGAGCGATAGCCCACAATGCTGTACAGAAGCAATGAGAAATAGAATCCTGTGCCACCGCCATCAGGAGCTGCACACGTGGGCATAGCAATGGGGAACCTATGTGCCACACACTATTCATTCTGTCAAGGTGTCTGCATGCCCCAGTCAGACCGGGCTTTTTAATTCATAGACACAGGCAGGTACAACTCCCTATTGTGAAGTCCCTGTCGACCCACAGCATGGGTGGCTCCCTGGAACCCACCGGCGGTACACAGAAATATCCCATTGCATTGCCCAACACAGCTGAGGTAGTAATGTCGTGCTTAATGCAGGTGGGCTTCGGCCCACACTGCATGCCCCAGTCTGACTGGGGTTCTTTATAAGTGTACAGATGTAGTAAAAACTCCGTGTGCACCTACAGCATGGGTGGGTGCCAGGAAGCCACCGGCGGTACATAGAAATATCCCATTGCATTGCCCAACACAGCTGAGGTAGTAATGTTGTGCTTAACCCTTTCCAATCCAATTTGTATATGGTTTTCCTAGGGGGCTTACTCTTTTTCTGCTGTTATACAACGGCGCTATATGCTGGCTAAAGCCAGTACTGCATGAGCTGACACGTAGGATAGGCTCCGACAGCAGAGAGGCTGGCAATATACAGTAAGAGAACCCCGACGGACGTCTACCAACAACGGAGCTGTACAGCCTAAGGGCGAGCACCCACTGGCGTTTTTTTACCTGCGTTTTGCGTTTTGCGTTTTGCGTTTTTCCTGCACAGGCATAGAGATAACATGTGTTCCTGTCCACTGGCGTTTTTTTTGCGTTGCGTTTGCGTTTTTAACATAGGAACTGTCAGTTGCATATGTGTCCTTATTTTCTCCATGTAAATTAATGGCAAAGCCGCGAAAACGCCGCGAAAACGCCGCGAAAAACGCCGCGGAAAACGCGCGGAAAAAACGCGGGACACGCGGCGAAAACGCTGCGTTTTTTTCCCGCTGGAAACGCAAACGCCAGTGGGTGCTCGCCCTTAAACCCTAATGTCTTCACAGGTCACACAGTGGACTGGAAAGGGTTAATGCAGGTGGGTTTCGGCCCACACTGCATGCCCCAGTCAGACTGGGGTTCTTTACAAGTGGACACATGTAGGTTAAACTCCCTGTGGACCCACTGCCTGGGTGGGTGCCAGGAAGCCACCGGCGGTACATAGAAATATCCCATTGCATTGCCCATCACAGCTGAGGTAATGTCATGTTTAATGCAGGTGGGCTTCGGCCCACACTGCATGCCCCAGTCAGACTGGGGTTCTTTAGAAGTGGACACATGCAGTTACAACTCCGTGTGGACCGACAGCATGGGTGGGTCCCAGGAAGCCACTGGCGGTACATAAATATATTCCATTGCAGTGCCCAGCAAAGCTGAGGTAATGTCATGTTTAATGCAGGTGGGCTTCGGCCCACACTGCATGCCCCAGTCAGACTGGGGTTCTTTAGAAGTGGACACATGCAGTTACAACTCCGTGTGGACCGACAGCATGGGTGGGTCCCAGGAAGCCACCGGCGGTACATAAATATATCCCATTGCAGTGCCCAGCACAGCTGAGGTAATGTCAGGTTTAATGCAGGTGGGCTAAAAATTACTAGGATTACACTGTAGGCGAGGGCCCAAAAAAATTGGTGTACCAACAGTAGTAATGTACCTCAGAAAAATTGCCCATGCCCAACCAAGAGGGCAGGTGAAACCCATTAATCGCTTTGGTTATTGTGGCTTAATTTGTAACTAGGCCTGTAGGCAGCCCAGTTAAAATAAAAATTCGTTCAGGTGCAAGTTTCAACGCTTTAATGAGCATTGAAACGTATAAACATTGTTTACAAGAGTTATATGACTGAGCCTTGTGGGCCTAAGAAAAATTGCCCGTTCGGCGTGATTACGTGAGGTTTCAGGAGGAGGAGCAGGAGGAGGAGGATGAATAGAATACACAGATTGATGATGATAGAGAACGATGCTTCCATCCGCAGGTGCAGCCTACGTATTGTTTAGGTATTGCTGCTGTCCGCTGGTGGAGAAGAGAAGTCTGGGGAAATCCAGGCTTTGTTCATCTTTATGAGTGTAAGCCTGTCGGCACTGTCGGTTGACAGGCGGGTACGCTTATCCGTGATGATTCCCCCAGCCGCACTAAACACCCTCTCTGACAAGACGCTAGCCGCAGGACAAGCAAGCACCTCCAGGGCATACAGCGCGAGTTCAGGCCACGTGTCCAGCTTCGACACCCAGTAGTTGTAGGGGGCAGAGGCGTCACGGAGGACGGTCGTGCGATCGGCTACGTACTCCCTCACCATCCTTTTACAGTGCTCCCGCCGACTCAGCCTTGACTGGGGAGCAGTGACACAGTCTTGCTGGGGAGCCATAAAACTGGCAAAAGCCTTGGAGAGTGTTCCCCTGCCTGCGCTGTACATGCTGCCTGATCTCTGCGCCTCCCCTGCTACCTGGCCCTCGGAACTGCGCCTTCTGCCACTAGCGCTGTCGGATGGGAATTTTACCATCAGTTTGTCCGCCAGGGTCCTGTGGTATAGCATCACTCTCGAACCCCTTTTCTCTTCGGGTATGAGAGTGGAAAGGTTCTCCTTATACCGTGGGTCGAGCAGTGTGTACACCCAGTAATCCGTAGTGGCCAGAATGCGTGTAACGCGAGGGTCACGAGAAAGGCATCCTAACATGAAGTCAGCCATGTGTGCCAGGGTACCTGTATGCAACACATGGCTGTCCTCACTAGGAAGATCACTTTCAGGTTCCTCCTCCTCCTCCGGCCATACACGCTGAAAGGATGACAGGCAAGCAGCATGGGTACCCTCAGCAGTGGGCCAAGCTGTCTCTTCCCCCTCCTCCTCATGCTCCTCCCCCTCCTCCTCCTCAACGCGCTGATATATAGACATGAGGGTGCTCTGACTATCCAGCGACATACTGTCTTCCCCCGCCTCCGTTTCCGAGCGCAAAGCGTCTGCCTTTATGCTTTGCAGGGAACTTCTCAAGAGGCATAGCAGAGGAATGGTGACGCTAATGATTGCAGCATCGCCGCTCACCACCTGGGTAGACTCCTCAAAGTTTCCAAGGACCTGGCAGATGTCTGTCAACCAGGCCCACTCTTCTGTAAAGAATTGAGGAGGCTGACTCCCACTACGCCTCCCATGTTGGAGTTGGTATTCCACTATAGCTCTACGCTGCTCATAGAGTCTGGCAAACATGTGGAGCGTAGACTGCCACCGTGCGGGCATGTCGCACAGCAGTCGGTGCACTGGCAGATTAAACCAATGTTGCAGGGTCCGCAGGGTGGCAGCGTCCGTCTTGGACTTGCGGAAATGTGCGCTGACCCGGCGCACCTTTCTGAGCAGGTCTGACAAGTGTGGGTAGCTTTTCAGAAACCGCTGAACCACCAAATTAAAGACGTGGGCCAGGCATGGCACGTGTGTGAGGCTGCCGAGCTGTAGAGCCGCCACCAGGTTACGGCAGTTGCCACACACGACCATGCCCGGTTGGAGGCTCAGCGGCGAAAGCCAGCAGTCGGTCTGCTCTGTCAGACCCTGCAGCAGTTCGTGGGCTGTGTGCCTCTTCTCTTCTAAGCTGAGTAGTTTCAGCATGGCCTGCTGACGCTTGGCCACCGCTGTGCTGCCACGCCGCGCGACACCGACTGCTGGCGACGTGCTGCTGCTGCTGACACATCTTGATTGCTGGGGCCCGCAATTCTGGGGATGGGTAGGACGTGAGCGGTCCCAGGCTCTGACTCTGTCCCGGCCTCCACTAAATTCACCCAATGTGCCGTCAGGGAGATATAGTGGCCCTGCCCGCCTGTGCTTGTCCACGTGTCCATTGTTAAGTGGACCTTGGCAGTAACCGCGTTGGTGAGGGCGCGTACAATGTTGCGGGAGACGTGGTCGTGCAGGGCTGGGACGGCACATCGGGAAAAGTAGTGGCGACTGGGAACCGAGTAGCGCGGGGCCGCCGCCGCCATCATGTTTTTGAAAGCCTCCGTTTCCACAAGCCTATACGGCAGCATCTCCAGGCTAATCAATTTGGCTATGTGCACTTTTAACACTTGAGCGTGCGGGTTCGTGGCGGCGTACTTGCGCATGCGCTCAAACAGTTGCGCTAGCGACGGCTGGACGCTGCGCTGAGAGACATTGCTGGATGGGGCCGAGGACAGCGGAGGTGAGGGTGTGGGTGCAGGCCGGGAGACGGTCGTGCCTGTGTCCTGAGAGGGGGGTTGGATCTCAGTGGCAGGTTGGGGCACAGGGGGTGAGGCAGTGGTGCAAACCGGAGGCAGTGAACGGCCTTCGTCCCACCTTGTGGGGTGATTGGCCATCATATGTCTGCGCATACTGGTGCTGGTGTATTACCAGTAGTGCAGGAACAGAACGCTGTAATTAAATGTGCCGCTTATTGGCCTGTGGTTGGAGGCTGAATTCGCTTACGGAACGCACAGCAGAGCCAGGAAAGAATTTTCCACAAGCCTGTAGTGAGACGTAGGTGCGTATGACTGAGCTATTGGAATTCACAGCGCTCAAGCAGTCAAGTGGCCAAACGCCACTGGTAGGCCTTAAGTGTTTTGCTTCTATTTTTTGAAAGGCTGAGCTGAGACAGCAGACAGATACTGTAGGCAGCGTATATATGTATACTGTTTCACTGTGGACGGGATGACGGCGGTGATGTCACGGGCAACGCAGAGCCAGGAAACAATTTAGCGCACGCCTGTAGTGAGATGTAGGTGCGTATGACTGAGCTTAGGGAATTCACAGCGCTCAAGCAGTCAAGTGGCCAAACGCCACTAGTAGGCCTTGAGTGTTTTGCTTCTATTTTTTGAAAGGCTGAGCTGAGACAGCAGACAGATACTGTAGGCAGCGTATATATGTATACTGTTTCACTGTGGACGGGATGATGGCGGTGATGTCACGGGCAACGCAGAGCCAGGAAACAGTTTTGCGCAAGCCTGCTGTAACAATTAGCTGCGTATTAATTAGGACTACTACCCCCAGCAGACACGCAGTACACTGAGGACAGTCACAGGCAGCCCAAATATATTTTTTTCCCCAAATATGTTTGAAAAAGCCCACTGCCTATATAGACAGTATATCTCTTTCACCTTTCCCACTGTCCCTGCCTCACCAGTACTGGCCCTATGCTATGTAAAATTACTGCAGACTGTTTCCCTCTGGACGGGATGACGGCGGTGATGTAACGGGCAACGCAGAGCCAGGAAACACTTTTGCGCAAGCCTGCTGTAACACTTAGCTGCGTATTAATTAGGACTACTACCCCCAGCAGACACGCAGTACACTGAGGACGGTCACAGGCAGCCCAAATATATTTTTTTTCCCAAATTTGTTTGAAAAAGCCCACTGCCTATATAGACAGTATATCTCTTTCGCCTTTCCCACTGTCCCTGCCTCACCACTACTGGCCCTATACTATGTAAAATTACTGCAGACTGTTTCCCTCTGGACAGGATGACAGCGGTGATGTAACGGGCAACGCAGAGCCAGGAAACACTTTTGCGCAAGCCTGCTGTAACACTTAGCTGCGTATTAATTAGGACTACTACCCCCAGCAGACACGCAGTACACTGAGGACGGTCACAGGCAGCCCAAATATATTTTTTTTCCCAAATTTGTTTGAAAAAGCCCACTGCCTATATAGACAGTATATCTCTTTCGCCTTTCCCACTGTCCCTGCCTCACCACTACTGGCCCTATACTATGTAAAATTACTGCAGACTGTTTCCCTCTGGACAGGATGACGGCGGTGATGTAACGGGCAACGCAGGCCAGGAAACACTTTTGCGCAAGCCTGCTGTAACACTTAGCTGCGTATTAATTAGGACTACTACCCCCAGCAGACACGCAGTACACTCAGGACGGTCACAAGCAGCACAAATATATATTCTTTCCCAAATTTGTTTGAAAAAGCCCACTGCCTATATACACAGTACATCTCTTTCACCTTTCCCACTGTCCCTGCCTCACCAGTACTGGCCCTATACTATGTACAATGACTGCAGACTCAGGACGCAATGCTCTGCACGGCCGATATACACAAAAACAAAAAATGTGCAACACTGCTAAAAGCAGCCTCAACAGTACTGCACACGGTCAGATGTGGCCCTAAGAAGGACCGTTGGGGTTCTTCAAGCCTAAAATAACTCCTAACGCTCTTCCTATAGCAGCAGCAGCATCAGTAGCACTTTCCCTGATCTATGTCAGAATGCATCTGTGGCGAGCCGCAGGCGGGGCAGATTTAAATACTCCGGTGACACCTGATCTCCCCAGCCACTCACTGCAGGGGGTGGGATAGGGCTGGAACATCACAGGAGGAAGTTGTAATGCCTTCCCTGTCTTTCTATTGGCCAGAAAAGCGCGCTAATGTCTCAGAGATGAAAGTGAAAGTAACTCGAACATCGCGTGGTGCTCGCCTCTAGTAACGAGCATCTCGAACACGCTAATACTCGAACGAGCATCAAGCTCGAACGAGTACGTTCGCTCATCTCTAGTTCTATTCTTTGCGTTTTGCGGGTATGATTCTCCTGCATGCACAAGACAGCAAAAAAACACTCATCTGAAGGAGCCCTAAGAAAGCAATACAAGGTCGTTAATGAGTGTACAGTATGTCACCGAGGTGCTGCATTTTTGTGAGTTCGGAACAATCATTATTGAATCGTCCAATAATATTCTTCTTTATGTGAATGTGTTTTTCTTACCATAACTTGCACTATGTTCACACTTTGTCTTGAGGCCACAATGCTGGGCCAGGTCCAGTGCACCAGGTTTTCATAATTTTGATGAGAAAAACTGCGCTGCACACAGCCCTATATTATTTTGTCCTATCAAAAAATGACAGAATTGAAGGCTTCAAATGTAATCTCTGATCCTGATGTAAACAGAGCCTTAGGGCTTAAACACATTGGCTCTACTATAATCTCAAGTCTCGTTATGCGGCTGTGAATTTACGGTTGCCTAATGTGACAAAATAAAAGTATTGATTTCAATGGTTTTATTTACACTATCAGGATTCTTGTGTTAAAACTATGCACGAGAAAAGATAGCACCGAACCTATCTTTATCGCATAGAGAAACTAGAAAGATAGGGGAGAACCTGACCACCCGTTTGTTTGTTTTTTAAAAAACTCACCAGCAATAGTGCAGAGTTTTATTAGTAAAAAAAAAACTGGTTCTTGTGCTAATACACTCCGAACTGGCAAGCACATTAGCGCATGCGCCCATGTGTTTTTGCCTTTAAGGCCCTTTTACATGGGACAACCTGACGGGCACTGATGCCCAACTGGTCATCCCAGCGATAGTCGTTCCTATGCTTTTAGGGCTTAGTCACATAGCTGAAAGCTGCCTCTGATTGGTCACAGTGCTCAGCCAATCAGGGGCAGCCCATTCAGCAGTCTGGGATTTTAAATCTCCGCTTGCTGAATACTACTTAAAGCAGTTCAGGAGAAGAGCCGACTGGACGCGGCTGAGCCCCGGCAGCTGCAAAAAGGTAAGTATATATATATTTTTTTATTTTTTACACTTTTTTGGATGGTTTTCAGGGAAGAGCTTATATTTGAAGCCCTTTCCAGAAAATTAATACAGCAATTGCCGGCAGCCCATTGCTTCCAATGGAGAGGGCTGTATAGCCAGCTCCATTGAATTCAATGGGAGAACATCGTTCTCCTCTGCCACAGCTGTTGCACAGCCTGTGTGACCGAGCCTATTCGGCTGATAAACGCTGCTAGCAGCGTTTTTTTCAGCCGTGACGCTGGCTTCGGTCACGCATCAGTTTTGCGCACAAAAATAACATGCAAAAAACGTCCCTGTGACTAAGCCCTTACAGAGGAGCAAGCATTGTTATTGAATGGGGGCACAGCGGGCTGGGGATCGTTCCCACCAGCCCACCTCCATTCACAATAAAAAAGGGGGATTAATAAGCCATTTGCTAGTACTCATTACGTTAATCCAACAACTATATGGATGAGAATCATCAGAGAATTACAATTCAATGAAAAAATCACTCTCACAGTTCAGGCTTCTAGTTGTAACTGTTTGGAGCAAATGTCAGATTTATGATGGGATATGCGGTCCCGCACGTACTGGATGGTCTCACTAACATATACGAGACCACAAGGACATTTCACTAGGTATACCACATATGAGAAATTATATGTCAAGTGTTCTTTAAAAGGAAATTTCTTATCTGTTTGTGGATGGTGTGAAGGAACTAGCTGGGGATCGCGTGGGATTATGTACCATGGGGCACACCTTCAATTGAAGCAGCTTGGACAGGGTCTATTTCCTTTAACTTAAGGTGCACCTTTACAGATATCAGCCATTTCAGATAGTAATACAAAAAAAAAATCTGCCTGTACGGCTCTAACTGTACATAAACTGTCCCCAACTGCTGCCTGGTGGGCTACCCCTCCCAGCCTAATCACATAAACTATACAGGTTCACTTAGAATCCTGTACTCACACAAGTTGTTACAACATAACAGTTCCCCGAGCTTTAGGTGTCTGAGTCTCCAGGCAGAGATAGGCCGCCTGCAGACGAGCGGAAATCCCGCCGCGGGATTTCCCGCGGGATTTCCGCCGCTGAAAGTCTGCATAGGAGTGCATTACAATACGCACTCCTATGCAGACGGCCGCGGTTTGGCCGCGCGAAATCTCGCGCGGCAAACAAACCGCGGCATGTTCTAATTTTCTGCGGGGCACGCACTCACCTGGCCGCCGGCTCCGGTCTGCGCATGCGCCGGCTGCGCGGCAGCCGGCACATCAAAGAGCCGGGGCCGCCAGGCGCGGGTGAGTACGCGCTCGTCCCTGCAGGCTCTGGGGTCGGATCGCGCGGCGAGATTTCTCGCTGCCAGATCCGACCCGCTCGTCTGCAGGCGGCCATAAAGAGAGACAGACAGCACAGTAACTTGACCCTTTCAACACACACACACACACACACAAGAGATGGCCATTAATTAATTAGTAGGTGAGCCTGCCCCCTGCTGCTTCACAGAATGACAGGAGTCTGGGAGAAATATACCTCCCATCCACTACAACTCCTGTCATCCTGTTATAATAGAAAATAAAATACCCCTTAAAGCGGTTGTCTGAGTCGTGAAAGGGCAGCCTAAGGGGCCCCCAATAGTGTAAAATAACAAAACAGCTGATACTCACTGCTCCCCGCTCCTGCGCTTGTCCCCGTCCACCAGCTTCAGTTTCTCTGCTGACGTCATTCTTGGACACCGCAGTCAGCCTGAGCCATCTACAAACAAGCTGCAGCCGCCAATTGCTGCGCTCAGCCGTTATCTCTGAGTGCTGTTATTGGCTGCAGCAACAGATTTGCAGGATGTCACAGATTGACTGCAGCCTGTAAACAATAACACAGCAGAGGGGACCCCTTAGGCTGCCCTTTCATAAATCGGACAACCCTTTGAAGGGTAAGTTCACACATCGCGTATTTGCTGCGGAATTTCAGCTGTTGATTTCATGCCAAAGATTCCGCAGCAATGAACAGTATGATGCAAGTGAATGGGGTTTAACAAACCTTGTTCACTTACAGTGGAAGATAGCCACAGCAGTTCATACTGTAACATGTCGTTACGTGGCCCCGGACCCAATGCTGGCTCTCTGCTTTTTATATGCCAACAGTCAACCATCCTTTTATTCAGTTCTTATCTCTCATATTTTCCTTGCATCTCATTTGGGAATTGCTAAAAAATGGAAGTTCTCAGAAGTATCTTCTCTTTCTGAAGTTATTAACTCTATCAATCATATGTACCATTTAGAAGAAATATATTCTTATAGATACTAAGACTTCCATATTTTCTTCCTGGGAACCTTGGACAGAATATCTTACCACGAGCATCAATATTTCAGCATGTTCAACCCTTGCTCCTGCCTGTTTCCTTTTTTCCCCTCTATATCCTATTTAATAGTGGTGGGTGTCCTATTCTTAACACTTAGCCATTCTCTTTGTATGCAGATATGTATAAATTATACTTTTTTCCCCCCTCTAAACTAGCTTGTTTATATACAGTATTATGTATACAAAATCTATGTTCCAGACTCGGATTGTTACCTCTCCAGTTTGTTACGTTTGACGATGACCTCAATAAGAAAGAATTATTTAAAAAAAATAAAGAAATGGTTTAATAATTTCCATCGCTAGAGGAGAGCGCTGTGGATTTCTCTTAGGTCTAACTCACTCAAGCGCGTGCATAAAAAAACTGCAAATGCTCTATTTTGGTGCATATTTGTGCACCAAAGGCACCATAAGAGTCTATGGGGTGCACCCGATACCTGAAAACCTGCGAAATGAACTGCACAATTTCATGGGGAAATTAACACACTGGGAACTAATTAAGGGCTTATTCACAGGAGCATATATTGGCTGCTGTTTTCACGGTTGGCCCCTATACGCTACCATCTAAGCTGTCTTCCCCCTTCCCTCCCCCTTACCGTCTCTCTGTCTCTCTTCTCCTATCTGGCTGCTTGCAATAAAAGGGGGCGGAGCTGAGCTCTGCCCCATCCCTCCCCTCCCATTGCTGGCTGCAGACAATTGTCAGGGAGGGGAGGAGGGAGCTTAGCTTCCCCCTGCCCTGACCCCTCCCATTGCAAACAGCTAGAGGGGAGGAGAGAGGCAGAGAGCTGGCAAGTGGGAGGGAAAGGCGAATACAGCTCAGATGGTAGCGTATATCGGTCAACCGTGAAAACGGCAGGCCAATATATGCTCCTGTGAATAAGCCCTAAGGCTGCACAGCCATTAAAATCCTAGAAGTTCTAAGTACATAACATATTTTTCAGTTTCTCAAAGATTATTGCACTTTGAGGCATTTGTCCTTGTTTTTTTACAATTGTCTGCAAAAACTGTGCGCATAAAAAATGAGAATGAACCCATTTGTGAGCGAGATTTTTGTGTGCTTATCGGTGCATTTTGCCGTACTTTTTTTGCCCATAGGGCATGTTTATTTGCATGCAGCAAACAAAGACCCACCGCTTATCATGGCTAATTCATCTAATGAGTTCCAGATGTGGTCTTTCTGCAGCATATTCCACGCACATTTGCGCACTTCCTATTGACTTCTATGGGAAGCTTTGGTGCGCAAATGTGCTGTAAAGAAAATTATGCTGTGTTTTTTTATGACCAAAATGCGCATGTAAAATATGGAAATATGAACAAACCCATTGAAATTAATCTCTTCTATTTTCTCTGTATTGCGCATGTACGTTTAACGCATACAATTGCGCCCTTTTGCGTGAGCTCTTAGAGGTATCTATACAAACTAGCAGATAATATTTCTGTAAATACGATTTAGTCAGCAAAATATGAGATTATTTTTACTTTAAGCAAAAAATGAAAGTGTCAGCAAAGACACATAGTGGCCATCCGAGCTGATCATGTGACCTAAACTAATAACAATACAGACCGCTGTAGTGATGGACATAATGGATAATAATAGTAGCCTGTTCATTTTCCACTCCGCTGAGAATTTAACATTTAAACTGATATAAAAGCAGAAATTGCAAAGAAAAGCGTTTTCTCTTTTTCAACCAAAAAAAAAAAAAGAAACTGAATATTTTCTGTTTTATCTTCATTCTAATATCACTCCTCATCTTACCGTCTGCATTACAGTAATCGTGTCTACATTAATTAACCTAATCTGAAGTTTCTGCTTACATTCTACATGGTCCACATTTCCATTAATTAAAATTTTAGCTATCATATATTAATCATCTAACATCAACATGTTTCAGAATGTATTTTGTACTCTTGCACTTAGAGCTTCTTCAAATGGGCGTGATTAATGCGTCTATGATAATCACGGCCGCATAACGGGACGAAACAAAACCACTGATATCAATTGTTTCGTTTTCACTAGTGGGATTCTCGCCCATTAATTGTATGGGCAAGAAAAGACAGGACTTGCCCGTTCAATTAATATCTTCCTGCTGTCTGTTTCAAACTTCTACGCTATGGCAAGGATATTGAACAGCCTGAGAAGAAGAAAAAAAACTGTTCATGCGCTACTATGCTCTGTACTGTTGAGCGTAGTTGTGCATAAGCCTTTGTGTTTTTGCCCTTACATTGATATTACTATACATTGGTGCATGCTTATAAAGAGTCTAACATTGACTTGCAGGAATGCTGCCTTCCAATAGGTGGCGCTGCAGAGATATTGTTCCATCCTACTTATTTGCATATTACCCAGAGGAGCATGAATAGCCTTTTAAGTCTCCTCACTCACTCACCTTCTAGGTGCTCTCCCTAAGGAGAAAAGATAGCGTTCCTGATCTTCAACCACTGTCATTATCACATTGGTGGTTCTATATACAGGCAGCAGAAAGATTGCAGTATATATCTGTTTTTAAGCATTTGTACTCCAGAGCTGCGTTCATAATTCTGAATGCTTCAGAGCTGAGATCTCCCACTTTTCAAGCCTGCTCAGTGTCTTCAGTGAACTTATTCTGCGTTGTAGAAAGTATTGTCTTTATACAAGGTACTCTATAGTAATGTGGAGTGTGAAAAAGTATACTATAGGTATATAGCTAAGCTAGTTTAGGGGTGTCTCTGTTTACAAACTTGTTGATTGTTTCCAATAACACCCAGTGAAACTGTGATCTGAGTTGTAATACAGGTTAGGGTGGTTCGGGGAGCAGGAAAGGGGAATTCCCCTAGCCAAATGGCTGCGTCTTAGGTCGGTACCCAACAGTGCCAAGCGGAACTCATTGACTAGCGCTTTTTCCTTTAGTACTTTGTCCTGGTTGGTGACTGAACTTCTGACCATAAGTTCCAATGCAGATGTGAAGCCCCCCTTATACCACCAAATCAATATACAATAGGTAATGCAATGCATTTACAAAGTTATAATATTAAAAGTCGGACATATCTTTTCGAATAAAATATCTTGTTTGATGTTGATAATATAAATCCCATGATGCATCAGCACTAGAGATAAGCGAATGTACTCAGCCACGCCCCTTTTTCGCCCGAGTGCCGCGATTTTCGAGTACTTCCGTACTCGGGCGAAAAGATTCGGGGGGCACCATGGGTGAGTGGGGGGTTGCAGTGGGGAGTGGGGGGGGGGGACAGAGAGGGCTCCCCCCTGTTCCCCGCTGCTACCCCCCCCCCTGCTCCGCCACGCCTCCCCCCGCCCCCCGGCGCCCCCCGAATCTTTTCACCCGAGTACAGAAGTACTCGAAAATCGCGGTGCTCGATTGAGTACTTACTCGAAACGAGTACGTTCGCTCATCTCTAATCAGCACTGCATAATATGAGCAGCTAGAGTCTGTATCATCTCTGCCTGCTTAGAGGATTATCACTACTCTGTATATTTCCCTAAATAAACTACAGACTGCAACTATACAGTCAGGAGGCTGAACTATCATCTCCTCTGTTATAACTGTGTGACAGGAGCCTCTAACTAGCGGTAACTATTATTGGAGTTTCTGTGTTCCCCTCTAAAGAGCTTGTGTGGTTGGGTCCATCATGCAGGAATTATGCTGACTGGAAAACTGACTCCTTGAGACAACATGAAGCCAAGTAAATCTCAGGCGGCCAGAAAAAGATTCCAGAACCCACCTGAAAAGTAAAAAACACCAGGAGTTTCGAACAGAAAGCGATAACAAACAAGGTAATACTAGCTGATTTATATATATTGGGGGGCTGTGTACTTAAAGAATGGGAGGAGAAAAAAAATCACCAGCATATCCCTTTAACATTTGACTTTGATGAATGAGTTTGACACGTTTTTTTCTTTTTTTGAAGTAGGAAGTGAAATGTTTTAAAATTGGTGCAATTTTGACACAATTTGGATGTAACGTTTTAACCTGTACAACTTCTGCCAAAATTTGGTATAAATAAAAAAGTAAATCTGGCCCTACATAAGAAAATTGGAGAAACTAATGAAAATACAATGAAAGCCATCACGACATCAGGCTCCCTTCACATGAGCATAGCGTTTTTGCGGATTAAACTATGCTTTTTTGCACATGTATGGGCGTATTTTACTGTACTCTTTGTGCCCACAAGGCATGTTAAGTAGAGATGAGCGAGCACCAAAATGCTCGGGTGCTCGTTACTCGGGATGAAATTATCGCGATGCTCGAGGGTTCGTTTCGAGTAACGAACCCCATTGAAGTCAATGGGCGACCCGAGCATTTTTGTATTTCGCCGATGCTCGCTAAGGTTTTCATGTGTGAAAATCTGGGCAATTCAAGAAAGTGATGGGAACGACACAGCAACGGATAGGGCAGGCGAGGGGCTACATGTTGGACTGCATCTCAAGTTCACAGGTCCCACTATTAAGCCACAATACCGGCAAGAGTGGGCCCCCCCCTCCCAACAACTTTTACTTCTGAAAAGCCCTCATTAGCAATGCATACCTTAGCTAAGCACCACACTACCTCCAACAAAGCACAATCACTGCCTGCATGACACTCCGCTGCCACTTCTCCTGGGTTACATGCTGCCCAACCCCCCCGCACGACCCAGTGTCCACAGCGCACACAAAAGTGTCCCTGCGCAGCCTTCAGCTGCCCTCATGCCACACCACCCTCATGTCTATTTATAAGTGCGTCTGCCATGACGAGGAACCGCAGGCACACACTGCAGAGGGTTGGCACGGCTAGGCAGCGACCCTCTTTAAAAGGGGCGGGGCGATAGCCCACAATGCTGTACAGAAGCAATGAGAAATATAATCCTGTGCCACCGCCATCAGGAGCTACACACGTGGGCATAGCAATGGGGAACCTATGTGCCACACACTATTCATTCTGTCAAGGTGTCTGCATGCCCCAGTCAGACCGCGGTTTTTAATTCATAGACACAGGCAGGTACAACTCCCTATTGTGAAGTCCCTGTGGACCCACAGCATGGGTGGCTCCCTGGAACCCACCGGCGGTACATAAAAATATCCCATTGCATTGCCCAACACAGCTGAGTTAGTAATGTCGTGCTTAATGCAGGTGGGTTTCGGCCCACACTGCATGCCCCAGTCTGACTGGGGTCCTTTAGAAGTGGAAACAGATGCATTTATAATTCCCTGTGGACCCACAGCATGGGTGGGTGCCAGGAAGCCACCGGCGGTACATAAAAATATCCCATTGCATTGCCCAACACAGCTGAGGTAGTAATGTCGTGCTTAATGCAGGTGGGTTTCGGCCCACACTGCATGCCCCAGTCTGACTGGTAATATATACCTTAACAGTAACCTCGTTGGTGGTAATGTGGTGGTGACTGCGGACCTGGTAGCGCGGTTTTATGTAGTTGGTTTTCGGAATGTGGCCAGGATTAAGTGGGCCGTGGCGGGGGGATGGTGGTGGTGCTCTCTTGTTGTGTCGTTAAAGGTGAAATTCTTGGACTGCCACCAGACGGACCAATGCAAAGGTATTTGCCAAGAATGTTTTCATTGTTGGAGGAGGAGGGGGATGTTTTGGAGGCACTATGTGTCCTCTACACGTGTCCGTGGTTATATGCACCTTAACAGTAACAGCATTGGTGGGAAATGGCCTCGCCGCCATCATGTCTTTGTGAAGCCTCTGTTTCCACACCCCAGTGACATACCATTAGCAGCGGTATAGGCAGAGCCCAGAATTATTAACATTTCAGCGGTAGTATTAGGGACAGGCCCCACTAACATATCACTAGCAGCAGTATAGGGGGAGAGCAGTCTTAGTTCCATTTCAGTAATAGTAGCACTCAAGACAGGCCCCAGTAACATTCCCATTGCAGCAGTTTAGGGAGATAACAGTCTCTTTCACATTTCAGGAGCTGCAGTATAGACATTTATGTAGCTAAAGTGTAGGCCAACCCCACACACCTTTCTGTACCATGAGTGCAGGCGAAGAACATAGAAATTACTATGATTACACTGTAGGTGAGGGCCCAAAAAAATTGGTGTACCAACAGTACTAATGTACCTCAGAAAAAATTGGCCATGCCCAACCGAGATGGCAGGTGAAACCCATTAATCGCTTTGGTTAATGTGGCTTAAGTGGTAACTAGGCCTGGAGGCAGCCCAGTTGAACGAAAAATTGGTTCAAGTTAAAGTTTCAACGCTTTTAAGAGCATTGAAAAGTATAAAAATTGTTTAGAAAAATTATATGAGTGAGCCTTGTGGCCCTAAGAAAAATTGCCCGTTCGGCGTGATTACGTGAGGTTTCAGGAGGAGGAGCAGGAGGAGGAGGAGGAATATTATACACAGATTGATGAAGCAGAAATGTCCCCGTTTTGGATGGTGAGAGAGAACGATGCTTCCATCCGCGGGTGCAGCCTACGTATTGCTTAGGTATCGCTGCTGTCCGCTGGTGGAGAAGAGAAGTCTGGGGAAATCCAGGCTTTGTTCATCTTGATGAGTGTAAGCCTGTCGGCACTGTCGGTTGACAGGTGGGTACGCTTATCCGTGATGATTCCCCCAGCCACACTAAACACACTCTCTGACAAGACGCTAGCCGCAGGACAAGCAAGCACCTCCAGGGCATACAGCGTGAGTTCAGGCCACGTGTCCAGCTTCAACACCCAGTAGTTGTAGGGGGCAGAGGCGTCACCGAGGACGGTGCTGCAATCGGCTACGTACTCCCTCACCATCCTTTTACAGTGCTCCCGCCAACTCAGCCTTGACTGGGGACCGGTGACACAATCTTGCTGGGGAGCCATAAAGCTGGCAAAGGCCTTGGAGAATGTTCCCTGGAGAATGTTCCCCTGCCTGCACTGTACATGCTGCCTGATCTCTGCGCCTCGCCTGCTACCTGGCCCTCGGAAGTGGCCTTCTGCCACTAGCGCTGTCGGATGGGAAGTTTACCATCAGTTTGTCCACCAGCGCCCTGTGGTATAGCATCATTCTCGAACCCCTTTCCTCTTCGGGAATGAGAGTGCAAAGGCTCTCCTTATACCGTGGATCGAGCAGTGTGTACACCCAGTAATCCGTAGTGGCCAGAATGCTTGTGTAATGCGAGGGTCACGAGAAAGGCATCCTAACATGAAGTCAGCCATGTGTGCCAGGGTACCTGTACGCAACACATGGCTGTCTTCACTAGGAAGATCACTTTCAGGATCCTCCTCCTCCTCCTCCTCCTCCTCCTCAGGCCATACACGCTGAAATGATGACAGGCAAGCAGCATGGGTACCGTCAGCAGTGGGCCAAGCTGTCTCTTCCCCCTCCTCCTCATCCTCCTCATGCTCCTCCTCCTCCTCCTGAACGCGCTGAGATATAGACAGGAGGGTGCTCTGACTATCCAGCGACATACTGTCTTCCCCCGGCTCTGTTTCCGATCGCAAAGCGTCTGCCTTTATGCTTTGCAGGGAACTTCTCAAGATGCATAGCAGAGGAATGGTGACGCTAATGATTGCAGCATCGCCGCTCACCATCTGGGTAGACTCCTCAAATTTTCCAAGGACCTGGCAGATGGCTGCCAACCAGGCCCACTCTTCTGTAAATAATTGAGGAGGCTGACTCCCACTGCGCCGCGCAAGTTGGAGTTGGTATTCCACTATAGCTCTACGCTGCTCATAGAGTCTGGCCAACATGTGGAGCGTAGAGTTCCACTGTGTGGGCACGTCGCACAGCAGTCGGTGCACTGGCAGATTAAACCGATGTTGCAGGGTCCGCAGGGTGGCAGCGTGCGTGTGTGATTTGCGGAAATGTGCGCAGAGCTGGCGCACCTTTCCGAGCAGGTATGACAAGTGGGGGTAGCTTTTCAGAAAGCGCTGAACCACCAAATTAAAGACATGGGCCAGGCATGGCACGTGCGTGAGGCTGCCGAGCTGCAGAGCCGCCACCAGCTTACGGCCGTTGTCACACATGACCATGCCCGGTTGGAGGCTCAGCGGCGCAAGCCAGCGGTCGGTCTGCTCTGTCAGACCCTGCAGCAATTCATGGGCCGTGTGCCTCTTATCTCCTAAGCTGAGTAGTTTCAGCATGGCCTGCTGACGCTTGCCCACCGCTGTGCTGCAACGCCGCGTGACACCGACTGCTGGCGACGTGCTGCTGCTGACACATCTTGATTGCGAGACAGAAGTTGCGTAGGAGGAGGAGGAGGGTGGTTTAGTGGAGGAAGCATACACCCCCGCAGATACCACCACCGAGCTGCGGCACGCAATTCGGGGGGTGGGTAGGACGTGAGCGGTCCCAGGCTCTGACTCTGTCCCAGCCTCCACTAAATTCACCCAATGTGCTGTCAGGGAGATATAGTGGCCCTGCCCGCCTGTGCTTGTCCACGTGTCTGTTGTTAAGTGGACCTTGGCAGTAACCGCGTTGGTGAGGGCACGTACAATGTTGCGGGAGACGTGGTCGTGCAGGCCTGGGACGGCACATCGGGAAAAGTAGTGGCGACTGGGAACCGAGTAGCGCGGGGCCGCCGCCGCCATCATGCTTTTGAAAGCCTCCGTTTCCACAAGCCTATACGGCAGCATCTCTAGGCTGATCAATTTTGCAATGTGCACGTTTAACGCTTGAGCGTGCGGGTGCGTGGCGTCGTACTTGCGCTTGCGCTCAAACTGTGGCGCTAGCGACGTCTGGACGCTACGCTGAGAGACATTGCTGGATGGGGCCGAGGACAGCGGAGGTGAGGGTGTGGGTGCAGGCCAGGAGACGGTAGTGCCTGTGTCCTCAGAGGGGGGTTGGATCTCAGTGGCAGGTTGGGGCACAGGGGGAGAGGCAGTGGTGCAAACCGGAGGCGGTGAACGGGCATCGTCCCACCTTGTGGGGTGCTTGGCCATCATATGCCTGCGCATGCTGTTGGTGGTGCCTCCCCAGCTGATCTTGGCGCGACAAAGGTTGCACACCACTGTTCGTCGGTCGTCAGGCGTCTCTGTGAAAAACTGGCACACCGTAGAGCACCTTGACCTCTGCAGGGTGGCATGGCGCGAGGGGGCGCTTTGGGAAACAGTTGGTGGATTATTCGGTCTGGCCCTGCCTCTACCCCTGGCCACCGCACTGGCTCGGCCTGTGCCCACACCCTGACTTGGGCCTCCGCGTCCTCGCCCGCGTCCACGTCCTATAGGCCTACCCCTACCCCTCAGCATGGTGTATTACCAGTGATTTGATTTCCCAGACAGGAAAGAAATTGGCGCAAGCCTGCTGTTAAACGTAGCTGGCTGCGTATGATTTGTTTACGTTCTGCACCCACCACACACGTACCCAGAACGCTGAGGACTGTCAGAGGCAGGCCAAATAGAATGTTTCCCTTTTTTTGGTAAAGAAAAGGCCCACTGACTATATTCAATCAATAATATATGTCTTCTAGCCCTGCCTACACAATTCTGTCCCTGTAGTATTACTGCAGGGCGCAATGCTCTGCACAGCCGATTTAAAAAAAAAAATGCAACACTGCTAACAGCAGCCTGCACAGTACTGCACACGGTTAAATGTGGCCCTAAGAAGGACCGTTGGGGTTCTTGAAGCCTACACTCACTCCTAACACTCTCCCTGCCTAACCACCACTTCTGTCCCTGTGTACATGCGTAGGAAAACAGAGCCTCCTGTGTTTTTTTCTTGCTCTACCAAAAGCCCAACATACTATGTTACTAGGAGTTTTATTCTATGCGTATTGCACGCGTAAATTATGCACACGCAAATACATCCGTGTGACACTGGATTGGTATGATTAATTTAGTCTTATGCCATACCAACCATCTGTTTATTTACCAGTAATGTGTAATATACCAGAGCAGACTACCCAAATGGTAAATGCTATGGGACCTTTCACACGGGACAGAAGAGGACGCACCACAAACGTTTTACATTCCACACCAAAATCTGCTGGTGGATTTTGGTGTGGAATTGAAAATGTCTTAAAACCTGCATCGAAATCCATGGTTAGAACTGCAGATTTTGGCATGGAACTTTGCAGTAGCGGATTTGGCTGCTTCCTGCAGTGTAACTCCGCCCCATGTGAAAGCTTTTTACTAATACTGAGTGCCCAATTAAAGCCTCATTCACACGACTATATGTGTTTTTACATTCGCCCATACGCACTGTAAAATCACGTGAATGAAGAATAGCCACTATCTATTTAAGTCCTGATCTTAAATATCGTATTCTCATCCATTGATATGGATGGATGCAGCGTATCAGCGAAAACAATATGCTGCAGTGCGGAAATCCCTGGGTCGGCAGAAATCCTCAGAGTAAATACTAATGCTTAACCCCTTAAGGACCAGACACTTTTAGGGATTTTACCCATGTGTTGGTTTTACTGCCCTATTTTGTTTCCTCTAGCTACTAAAATTATTTTTACTGTGTTTTTTTTCCGTGACATATAGGGCGATTTTTTTAATATGTTTTTCACTGACTTTTTTTTCCCGTTTTTTAGTTTTATTGGGGGTAAAATAAAAAAAAATATATATATATTTTAACATTTATATATATATTTTTTTTCCATTTAGTATATTTATGCTAAAATAAAGTATGAAAACGGGTTCCTCTATTTGTTTTGGACATTTTGACATATAATATGTATGGTTTGGGATTACAGGGCGCTTATAGTGACGGTTTTGGTTGGCGTCGGTTTTCTTTCTTATGTATATATTGTTGTTGTAATCATGTTTTTTACAATCTATGTCCCCCAATGACGTCATATAAGACCTCTGGGGGACATTCATTTTTTTCTATTTGACACTTTCCCACTGTAGCTGGGGCATCCACAGGAGCCCCAGTTATGGGGGAAATCAACCCCTGTAGTGACAGTAGTCACTGGCAGAGGTGATCAGGGTTTTCTGGGACTCTGTAGCTCTGCTGTAGCAGGGAATCCTGGCGGTCACATGATCCCCTGGCTCCCATAGTGGAAGACACCCTTCCACTTTGCCTTTCTAGTACACAGCACTCATTGAGTGTTGTGTGCTCGGGAAAGGAAAAGGCGGAAAGGGTTAAAAACCCTTCTGCCTTCTCCTCCAGGTTATCAGCTGTTACTAACAGCTGACAACCTGTCCTGTCTCTGATTGATTGCTTAGAGGCTTAAAGCGCCGCTGTAATTTTATTATCGGCGGGGTTTTAAGCCCAGGGCAAGGTGCCATATATTTACCGTGCCTGGTCCTTAATGGGTAAATAGAGCCAGCTGTCTTCTTTTACCAGTGTTGGACGCAGCTAAACTTCCTCCCCATCTCTTTTTTCAGCTTCCATAGGAGTCTATGGGAGCTTCCAGCATATCTTGTCAAAAGATAGGGCAAGACCCATCTTTTGACACCGCCTATAGTGTGGTATTTTTCCCCGGCATGAATATTTTATGCAGCCAAAAATCATTCACCTGAATGAATACATCTGAATCTAATGCTTCAGATGGTAGCAATTTATGCCCAATTTTTGACGCCTCTTATCCAAGCGACCGCGTATATACGGTCATGTGGATAAGGCCTAATGCTGCAATTCAACCCATTGCTACTCACTAAAAGAAAGAAGATGACATTTACTGCTCTGTGAGCTCTTGGTACGTACGAGGGAGGGTGTTTGTTTTGTTCCACTCGGTAATGAGAACATAATAATAACAGAAAACAATGGTGTAAATTATGCCAGCGACATTTGTAATTATCCTTGAAATTAAAGATGATCATCGTAATTTTTTCCTGCTGAAATGATACAGTGTTTGTGGGGAGGGAGGGGAACGGCGGCAGCTATTTAGAAGTCCTGCTCCAGTGGACAGTTGCCAATTTAATAGAGTATCTGAGCAGAAAAATATGAATCTCTTGAGAGGTTCATCCAATTAAAGTCTTCATCGTTCTTGGCTATAGGTCAGTGTTGTGTGGCTATAAACTGCCGTTGTTTATGCAGTAATATTGCATTATTGGCTTCTGATGTCCACATTCTTCACATAAATTTAACTTTCAGGTCCATGTTTTCCACGGCTATCCTCAGTTGACCCCCTTAAAGCCGGCTGTAATACATGGGTGTATTTGCAGGTGAAATTTTTGCACGCGCAATACGCAGTGGGTTCATTCTCACAGTTCCTTTTTGCTCTAATGATCTCTCTCTCCCTCTCCCCCCCCCCCCCCCCGCTCCCCCCTGCTCACTCCCGCAACTCACCGCTCACCCGCACCGGCATCCGAATCTTTTCCTTCAAGCGGGCAGGTACTATTCTTTTTTCAACATAGTGTAAAGGAAAAGTTTTTGTTTTCTGTGAAATCACCTTCCATGACATGTGAGGGTCTGGTTAGAATGTGGTCACACCTAGTCTTGTTTTATATCCAAGATTGTTTGTGTATCTAGCTGCAGCCCACCCTGAGCTAACGTCTAGAAGCAGCTCCCTCCAGCCACTAGAAAGGGAGCTGCACTTAGTCAAAACTGTAATATCTTTTCAGTTGAATAAGCACAGCTCATTCAAGTCAATGGGTGGTGGGAGTAATTTCTTCTTTTAACACCCCATGGACAGCCATATTGTCTGGGTAGATAGTGCAGTAGGGCTCTTCATGGAAGTTGCAGTGATTGAAAGTTAAAGTAAACGTGTGCCGGCGGGGGGCAGGGAGCAGCGGGGGAGAGCGGGGTGGAACGGGGGGGAGATCAACTCACCGCTCACCCCCGCCGTCACCCGAATCTTTGGAGACGAGCGGGCAGGTACTCGCGAAAGGCAATACTCGCTTGAATATTTGCCCTTAGCGAGTACGCTCGCTCATCTCTACTATCCACGCAATATAACTGAACACAGCATCTCTATTGTAAGAGCTCTCTGTGTATCACTTTTGTCTTAGCCCTTATCCTACAAGCAGTGTTCCCTTTGCTGGATACCTAATGCAGCATTTCCCTATACAACAATCCTGTTCTGTGATTACCCTAGTCTATGTCAATATGCACACCTATTACTGATGTTGAAGTCAACCTCACTTACAATTTGTTGCTTGGAAGGGGAACACTGGCTGTTCAAATTCTCTCTCCATATCTGGTCTCAGCTGCTCAGTCGGGTGACAAAAGGGTCTCTTGCAGGAACACATGTAGCTATTGTCCTTCTTGCAGATCATTGTACCATCTCTTATACAACGTACCCCCAAACAACGTCCCCTTCTCTTGCTCTCAGAGATGCATCCCAAAAATATTGAGGTGTCCTCAGTCTGTTCTTCCAGCAGCATTTCTCACTAACAGCCACACCTTCTTCTATTCTTTTGTGTCTCAACAAACAATCCCTTTTATAGTCCAGCCAGCAGCCAATCACTCCAAGTATTTCTGGGCATGCTCAAATCAAATTGTTGCAGAAATTGCTGTGCTGGCCAAATTGTTGCACAAATTATTGCATTTCACAGAGCGTTATAAGGGCAACTGGTTAACCCTTTTGGGGCAGCCCCTTACAGTGTCATAACTGCAACATTTAAAAGTTTAATAGTAATTTTTGGATTGAAATAATATGTAATTTTCTGATAAGACATTCTATGCTTCACTGCAATATTTTAACGTGTTACCTATTGTCAGTATGTGCCTGTGCGTGCCTCTGAGAAAATAAGATACATTAGAGTGTGAATATGTAAACAAATGGAATATTCCCTTTGCAGTTCATTATATACAGCCAACAGCTTATTTTTATTTTGTTACCTACAATATTCATATCATATTTATATGAGTAAAAAAATAATAAAAAATAAACTGTTGTCTCAATATAATGAGCTAGAAAGGGAATATCCAATTTGTTTACATTTTTAACTCATAGCAATATTTAATAGGGAAAAATGGAAAGTAAACTGAAACGATATTAACTTGATATACTGGTGTAATAAAATATTGGAAAAAACATAGACAATAATGCTAAAATGTTGATGTTATTTACAAGTTTCAACAATTCAATGTTCTTTAAAGACCTGTCACCAAAGTGTTCATTTGCGTTCTGTTTTTATACAAATCATGTTAGAATTATATAAGAAATACATTGTGTATTATGAGAAATGTGCGCTGTGATCTTACTGAGTTTTATCTGTATAACTTAAAGCAGTTAGTATTTTTCTGACTTGCAGTGTGTGTGTGGGGTGGGGGTGGGGGTGGGGAGGTGGAGTGGGGTTTTGAGGGGGGTTAGGCTTGGATGACATGAGAGACTCAGGGCTAAAACATGTAATAGATGTGTAGTGGACCCAGGGTAATGCCCTGACAGTTCTATTGGCTGTTAAGGCACACGTATTTTTGTAGAAAAAAATGAGATTTCTGCAAAATCAGGGCAAAACACCAATTATAATAGGGGTGGAAGAATATATGACCACATACATCATTGCGAGTATTTGTACACCTGTTTGAAAAATTATTTGCATGGGTGAATGCTTTTGAACCAAAATGAAACTCTGCCACCTGTACAGCCACAAACTTCCGGAAGATGGGGAACGTAATAGAGAAGCACACTAGAGAGAGGAGATTGAGGAGAGAGTCACTGAGGACTGTCTGCAACTGTCCGAGACTAGGGACAGCTGAGAGACTCTGTGGACTGTTAGCTGTTGCCGGAGCAGCGCTGGGCTGTGAAAGAGGGCAGAGATTGTATCACTGCAGGAGTTTGGACTATGAATTCACTAAGGCCACAGCCATTGGGAGGTTGTGAAGTTGTTACAGAGTCTGATCTTTTCTTCTACAGTTGAATGTTCTGGAGAGTGGCGATGGATTATGGACAACTCTGTACACCCATCACCATGGGATGGACAATAGAGTTCATAAGGGAGGAAAGTACATCAGTAAAACAAAGTGTGCACACACAAACAATCAGAGATAAACCATAAGCAGGCCTGCTAGTTAGGGACTTTCATATACATCCTTTTATTCATCATTGAAGCTTTGCGTTGAAAGGAACTTATCTTTTCCCTTGCTGTTCATCAGCTTCTCAAACATCTCTTCATTAGTTATTGACTGTATGCAGAGAACTGCTATCTCTATTGAATTATCCCTTACTCTAGAAACAGTATGTAATTTTCCCATTGTAAAGGCAATCTTCTGTGAAGGTGTACATCAACTGTACGTTGTCTACCATATCTTCCACAAGTTGTGATTATTAGGTAGTGATAGTCAGGCTTTATTACTAAACGTTAAAGTGTTGCATTATTATTATCAGTCTTCTGTTTATCTCATTCAATCACATCTACCTGTCGCTACCAGTTAAAATACAAAGCTACATTTTTGTAGACTAGTTTCAGCATTGTATCCTGAACGCTGTGTTATCTTCCATCATTACATAGTAACACACTGCACTTACACACAAAGCTAGTGTAGGTGCAGTGAAGGAGGCTGAATGACATGCATGCTCACATATCCTTCTAGCTGCAGCCATTTTATTGACAGGAGTGATGTCCGAATATGTCCAATCAAGACAGAACTACAAAGATGAAGATATTAGTACGTTGAAAATATTCATCTTTATGACATATTCCTTAATATTAGCTCTGGAGTGATCAACCCCTTTAACCCCTTGAATGGCGGGTTTCCTACCACCCTGTCGTGCCCACCAGGGCAGGTTTTTTAAAATGGTCTAATGATTGAATTTCAACTAATTTTGCAGTTGCGTCTCAAAAGCCATAACTTTTTCATTTTTCCATTGACATGGCCATATAAGGGCTTGTTTTCTGCGGGACAAGTTGTGATTTTTTAAACAGGGGGGAGGAAAAAAAGAAATGGGGAAAAAAGAAAAAAAGGGGCCATGTCATTAAGGGGTTAAATAATGCATTAACTTCCTTTTCTGGGTCATTACGATGCATGGATACCACATGTGTGATTGTATTTTTGATTTTTTTACAAAGTAAAGGGAGACAAGTGTTTTTATAATTTTTTTTATAATTTTTTAACTTATTTTTTATTTTTTATTTTTTTTTACATTTTTGTCACTGTAGGGGACTTCCACAGGGACCCATCAGGACCCCTGATCACATTCCGGGGGTCCGATGGTGACAGCCCTTTACATGCTGCAGTGACAGCCCTTTACATGCTGCAGTGACAGCCCTTTACATGCTGCAGTCACATAGACTGCAGCATGTAAAGGGTTAACACAGCAGAGATCGGAGGTTTTCTCTGATCTCTGCTGTTAGAGCTAGTACCTAGCTGTCCTCTGACAGCCAAGCACCAAGCTCTCCCTGCCACAGAGACCATCGCTTGCTTCTGACAAGCCGATGGTCTCTATGGCAACCTGTAAACAAAGCAGGAGATTGCCGACATATCGGCAATATCTTCTGCTGGTTTTTCAAAGCCCTTGCTTTGTTCTCTGTGGGTCTGTGCAGGCAGAGCACACTGTCACAGCTTGTGGCATTGTGCTCTGCAGCTCCCATAGTGATACATAGCCCGGAAATCTTCCGGGCTATGTCACTATGAGCAGTGGAGCTCGTCCCGGAAAATTTCCGGGCGTGCCACTCAAGGGGTTAAAGGGAATGTGTCATCAAAAAATGACCTATTGTATAAATCAAGTTTATATGTTAAGCACATATTTTTTTTTTATGTCACAATCTATACTTTTCAAAAATCCTGATATCCTGCAGTTTGCACATTGACCACAAAGCCAAATAACACACTCCCACCCCCTGATCTGTAGAGAAAACTTTTCAGCAGCCATCTCAGTAGCATCATAGGCAGAATTAAAATGAAAGGTAACATCTCTATATGGATAATATAGGATCCCCCATTTATAATAGATGATGGACACAGCTTATCTACTCCCCCTTCCTGCACAATGGCCTCTGCACATGTCACAGAGCATACCTACAACAGTTTCCCACTGAAGTCAATGAGTCCTCTTTTATCTATTTTATCTATGGCTCATGACTTCTGCTGTTAAACATACCTGGAATGTTACTAGCTGCAGCTCCTATAGTCATGTAGAGACAATAGGATAAAAAAAATCTGCAATCAGAAAATAACAACAGATTAGAAAAAGTGAACATGTTTTACATTATTAATTAGTTAAAAAATATAGGTGGTACATTCCCTTTAAGAGTCGTTCAGTAAAATTCGTTAAAATATAGCATAGCGAGATGCTAAAAATTATGAGATGCTATTTTATTTAATCCTCCCATGAGAATATACTGCAATATATCACTAATTATAAAACAAAAATAGTTCGAGATGCTTTTAATTAACTGGCAAAAAAGTTTTATTATTAACCAACATGTTTGCAGAGGAGAATGTCATCTCTATGAATCTACCTCCAGGGTATCATGTAAACCAGTGATAAAATTCATAAGGTACAGTACATAAACAGCACTACAACAACATCCGTCAAACGGCAATGCTTTAACCCCTTATATTTGCAAGTGACAAATTTGTTGCAAGAATTTTTACACTTCCATAGATCATAACATTATTTTGCACAAATCTATACATTCATATACTGTATATGAGCTTTGTGAAACAAATCTACCATTTGCGAAAATTCCCTAACTAGGTTATTTTTGAAGATATTCTAGATAAACCTGGTGGCAATGTAATGCATGAGTGGAGGCCTCTCACTAGCCAAACCAGAAACTGCACACTGATGAGGAGAAAAAACCCTGAAACAGCTGTCTGTGTATGGATTCTAGCTTGCTTTAAAATTCCCAGTCATTGTTATAAGGCTTATATAAAGATTCTAATATTGGCTTTCAAGAATGCTGCCTTCCAATAGGTGGCACTATAGAAGTATTGTTCCACCTTCCTTATTTGCATATTTCCCAGAGGAGCATGGATGGCCTTATAGTCTCCTCACACACCTTCTGGGTGCTCCTGCACCCATGGGATGGTTTTACACACTGCTTCTCCCTAATATTTGAAGGGCCAGTTATCCTGGTGCCATGCCATCAAACTCAAGGGGAAAACAAACACCACCAATAACAATATATCATATGACAGTGAAGCAATGTGTAGAAAATCAACAGTATTGCATGCACAGCAGGCAAGGCAAGGGGACAATCATATACTCTTTTACAACAAGGTATACTTACTACTAATTAGGCCTCCTTCCCACGAACGGATTTACGCCGTGTAAATCCGCAGCAAAAATCCGCTGCGTTGCCCCCTGCTATTAGGTTCTATTGAACCTAATAGCACAATGCTCACGATGCGTAATTCCACCGCGGAATTACGCACCATGAAATCTCCCGTTCTCACCCGCAGCATGTTCTATTTGCTGCGGGTGTACGCGCTGACGGCTTCCATTGCAGTCAATGGAAGCCGTCCGTTCACGCTATCTCCCGCTGCAACCAGCGGAAGATAGCGTGAAAAAACGCTTCCCCGCCTACCGCCGCGCGTCAAATGACGCGGCTGGCGCGTCACGTGACACGGCCGGCCGCGTCATGTGACGCGGTGGGCGTGCCACATGACGCGACGGTGGTGGGCGGGGAAGCGTCTTCACGCTATCTTCCGCTGGTAAGTATGGGGTCTCTGGGGGGCGCCGTGACGGGCTTCACTGCGGAATATTACGGGGCGGAGCCCGTCACGCTCGTGGGAAGGAGGCCTTAATCTTTCTGTTTCTCAAGATAAGCTTTTTTAATTTGGCAAAAAATGATAAGTTAGAAAATGCAATTGCCTGCTATATTGTATCATTCCATCTTGCTATATCCGTTACAACTATATATAAACTAGCTGATATACCCGGCTTCGCCCGAGTTAATTTGGTACTGGTGTTTATCTGGTGTTCACACGGGAAATCTTATGAAGTCGTGGTTACTTTAGAGATACCGAGGAAAAAAATATGTTCTCCATTTTGCATGGTTCTTTGCGTTACCCAGGAAACACCATGTGCAGGTGACCATGTGATGTTTCCTTTATACAAAATGACATCAGGAAGTGAGAGATTTAGATTACGTACATAAAATTTGGACACTAATTCTTTTGCGCTAGAATTGAATAATTGAGTTGGGACCCATTAGCTTTTCCTATTTATGACATAATCAATGCTCGTGCCAAATTTCATGTTTCTATGACATCGGGAAGTGAGAGAATTAGATTACGTATGTAAAATTTGGACACTAATTCTTTTGCGCTAGAATTGAATAATCGAGTTGGGACTTTACTTTTCCTATTTTAGACATGATCTATGCTTGTGCCAAATTTCATGCTTCTACGACATCGGGAAGTTGGAGAATTAGTGGTGAGTCAGTCAGTCAGTCAGTCATTGAGTCAGTGAGGGCGTTCGTCTATATATATATATATATATATATATATATATATATATATATGGGCTGTTCCTCTGGGCTGTTTAAAATGAGTGGTTAGAATGACAACTCCTCAGCACACTGTTGCAAATGTAACTGAATAGTCTAGACAAATAACAACCAGTCACCAAGGTCATCCTCCAACTCATCCCACTCGAGCGAGGTTCACTCTCGTCCAATAGAAGAAAACTTGTCCTTTACTCGAACCAGGCTTGAGTAATTGTTTTAAGATAAGCCGTAGAGATGAAACCTGACGGGATAGAAGAAAACAAACTGTATGTTTGAAATCAGCATGCCAATTTTAGTCTAAATCACCTGAGAAACCGAAGTCAACAAAAATTTTGATCAAAATTGTTCCCCGGTGTTATTATAGCAGAGCTACTAGAATAGTTATGTTTTAAAGAAGGTATGCCGATTCTGCAGCTAAAAATGTGTTCCATACATCTGAATAGTGTTGTCTCTATAACATTTCCTTGGCATTTTACAAACCCCATTCAAGTATACAGAACTATCTTTCTCAACGCCTCGAGAAATGGTGAGGACATGTGAAATGACTGTTGGTTGAACATCCCATGCTTGTCTCTCAAAGTATACTAGCAAAGATATAAAATGATGGTTGGCCCAACTCTTCGTTCTTGACTCGGCAAATGCATTTGAATTGATATCTGCTGGATCTGTGGTTGATGAGTGGCTTGACCTTCTTATGGGTATTGTATATTGATTATTCCAATGAGCATCACCACAACAGTAGCATTAGGCAATGAGACTCAACAGTCATTATTAGATTGACAGTGAAGGCTGTGCTCATGACTAGTGCTACGTTCCATTAAATAAAACTGTATATACGCATAGAACTGCCTCTATAAAGAAAATTTGTTATGCGGAGATTGATGTGAGCAGTGATTTGCATCCATACAATATTCTTAATATGATGACAAGTTGGAAAAAACGTGACAAGTGATATAATTTTCTCCTCTTTTCAGGCATAAGAGTGACAAGAGTGAGTGGTACAGTATTTGAATGTAATGCACACAAGTTCTCTGCCTCACATTGCAATATATCACACAAACTAAAAGTTTTTCTCTGTAATGTGGGAACTCACTCTTCGTAATTACATGATTAGATGTGAAGAGAAATACAGGAGGGGAGCATTTATGAAGAAAGTTTTATTTCTAACACCATGCTGTTTTACTTAAAATGTATTTAGTGAGGGAGTCTATCTAAGCTTGCATGCATTACCGGCGCTCACCAATTGATCTGTTTTGTGTGTGATAATGTTCTAATTAAACTTGCAACAAGCTGTTCACTAGAGATTGGTTCCCTGGCAAACAAGTTCATTAAAAGATGTTTTGTGCAAACTTACTGAACAAAATGGTGTGATACAAAGTAGCCAAAAAACACAGACTAGGACATAAGGGTGCTATTTAATAAATAGAGTTTTGCAGTGCCATAGAAATCAACAGTTCTTCAATATTTTACCCATGAAGCATCTGTGTAGTAAATGCAAGATTTGTAATGTCTCTCTAGTGTTTGCTTTTAGGAAATATTCTGCAGCGGAGCACAACACATTACTTGTAATGATAATAGTGTATAACCATCCTGACACAAATAGATCGGTTGCTGGGGCCTTTTAGGAGGGACCCGGCTACCATGACATCTGCACGGATCCGTGTAAATGATGTTTGAGGGATTTAAATGCCGCTGCATTTAAAGGGTTAATAGCGCTGATCAGCCATGGGGCTGATTGCAGCTATTACTGGCAGGTGCCAGCTGTGATAAATAGCTAAAGTCCGCGCTATATGAAGAGAGGTCGCCCGCCATACCCCAACACTGCAGGACATAAATGTACATCCTGGAGTGTTAAGAGGTTAAAGGGGTTGTCCAGGAATGTAAAAACTATTCCAATAAAAGTTAAAGGGGTTGTCCCGCGACAGCAAGTGGGGTTATGCACTTCTGTATGGCCATATTAATGCACTTTGTAATATACATCGTGCATTAAATATTGGCCATACAGAAGTTATACACTCACCCCCTCCAGCGCTGGCGTCCCCGTCTCCACGGCGACGATGAAGCCTCTACTCTGGTCACACGAACAGTCGGGCTTGCGCACTGAAAGATTCCTCTTCTGTCTCCCTCCGGGCTCCCGAGCTGCGTCCTGGCTCCTCCCTCTTCTCCGCCTCCGTCACGTGGTGCCGATCAGCCAATGAAGTGGCTGTAATCGGCAGTGGAACGCAAGACTGGAGAAGAAAATCCACGGTGCACCATGGGAGAAGACCCGCGGTGCACCGTGGGAGAAGACCAGCGGCGCCATCTTTGAAAGAAGAAAAGAAGAATCTTCAAAGCTGCAGAACGGGGATGCAGGCAAGCGAATAAAAAAAAAAAAATAACAAATGGATTCTTTTTAACTGTGCACAATGTGGGGGTCTGTTGAAAAATTTTTTTTTGATTTCGGCGCGGGACAACCCCTTTAATGTGCTAAACGGAAAAAAAATCAATGCTCACCTGTCAAATCCACCATCTCTCTAGTGTTGTCACTCTTGTGCTCCGCACCAGTCTTGGTTTGAATCCACCTCTAGGCTACATCTATTATTATAACTCAACATATCAGAAGTACTCTCCTCTTCGTTCTTTTTTTTTCAGAACAAAATATAGTATTCCTAAAGGGGCTTTCCAATGAGAATACTATGACCTCAGATATATCCTCAGAATAAGTCATCAATAGTTGATCGGCTGGGGTCTGTTGCTCGTAAACCTGACCTATCAACTGATTGTGTGCCCACTGACAGTGCCGAAATTACACAGAGGTTGCAGCAGAAGCAGCGGAAGTCTCTGCTCCGATCCATGTGAAGTGGCCAGCGCTTGTAACTGCAAGTGTAGCTCTTATTGAAATCAATGGGAGCCATGTCTGCAGTTACAAGCGCTGGCCACTTCAAAGCCACTTCTGCTGCTTCGGCTTTGACTTCTTTACATTTGTGGCACTGTCAGCAGTTGCACAATCAGCTGTTTGGTCGGGGTCCCCAGCCGATCAACTATTGATGACTAGAGATGAACGAGCACCCAAATGCTCGAGTCTGTGTTATTCGAGTCGAGGTTTTTGTAAAATTCCAGAGCTCTATTTGAGTAACGAACCCAATGGCTACAATGGGAGACTCGAGCATTTTTGTATGTGCGACACCGGGTGCCGAGCTTTTTTTTTTTCCTAGGTTCGTTTCTCTCTCTCTCTCTCTCTCCTGCCTGCCAGACAAAAAATTTGCCAATGACGCGCGCTGCTTCGCAGCGGGGATGGGCCACAACAGGCACGTCACAGCGGGGAGGAGCCAAAAACTGGGTCGGGGTCGAACACGGCTTGATGCTCATTCAAGTAACGAGCACCATCGAGTACGCTAATACTTGAACGAGCATCAAGCTCGGCAGAGTATGTTCGCTCAACTCTATTGATGACCTATTCTGAGGATAGGTCATGAATAGTATTCCCCTTGGAAAACCCCTTTACTTATATGAGACCACAGTTAGATATTCTGACTAAAAATCCTATCAAGCTAGGTATTAGTTTCCATTGGATTGTCAAAGAAATGAACTGTATTGTTGACATATGACATATTTTAGCTACAAAATGTGCATTCCTTTTTTGATAACATAACAAGTTAATTTATCCTTGTTTATCTTGAAAAATCCCAAAAGAAAACTATTTTATACTCATTGAAACAAATCTCTTCCTTCTCTTTTACTAGATATATATTAACCAACTTGGATTGATAAATCAGAGGTGGAGGAACTATTTTATTTGAGTATATTCAAAATTTCCAATAAAGATAAGGGCTTTGGAGAAGCCCCTGTAATGAACTCACTGCTAATCATCCAAATGCAGGATCACTCGGACACTCAAAAATTTTAACTGAAGTGCCTCCAACCATATTGTCCGGTTTACCAGAGAAATTAATTATCAGACAATTGTAGGATATTTTGCAGCTCTATACTTTTCCGGGCTTCTGAAGGCCCTAAAATATCTTAGAGTCTCAAAAATTTGCTCAATTTAGATGCTGCATTTTCTCTAGATTTCTCTAAGCATTTATCCGAGTCCTTAGAGTAGATTATTAACACTGCTGGCTGCTTTTTTATTAGCCATGACTGTTACTTCTACGCCCCCTTGTTATCATATATTTATCTAGCCCCATCGCTTTAATATGTATTTTACTGAAATCAAGCTTTATTAGCATGTATCTTATGGTTAGTAGATGGAAGTGAAAAAAAAAAAAGCTTAATTTTCATGCATAATTCGACTCATTCTTTTCATAAAGTATTTAAAGTAAGCAAGTACTGAAGAATTTTGCAGTGTAAACAGCTCACATAATAACCTATCAAGGTCATCTCATATTCTTTATGCAAGCACTTTTGCTGAATTGACATATAAATAGCTCCCAATGCTAGTGTGCTAAAAAATAATTAGAAAAGGAGCTCACCTGCTTATCGAGTAGCTTATGCTTTATGTCTCTAAATGTATGCAAATGGTCCTTCCTGGTGAAATTTTCATTACTGACATGGCACCATGATGCACTGAAATTAAAAGGTTAAACTCCATCAAGATAAGGACCATTAATTTCAAACTTGAAGGACTTTAAATGTGAGGGATGTTTCAGGAGCTTGTATAAGTTGCACAATATATTTTTGCTGGGAGTTTATTCAAAGAACAATATAAATAAAAGTCAGGTAATTTCATTCAGTATAATAATCCCACCATTGTATGAAAAACTAAGTGAACCCTTTTGCTTCACCTGGATATCTGTATTGATAACTAAGATAATGTGGTCTGATTGTGTTTGTCTATAATTGCAACTTAGATAATAATGTAACTAAAACTAATAAATACAAACAGTTCTACCAAACATTAGTGTTGAGTGAACCAAAACAATAGAATAGTTTCGGTTCAAATTTTGCTAAAAGTTCAGCTTGGCGAAAACCTGAACCTTGGGCGATTCGTCTTGAACAAACTCGCTAAAAAAGAAGTAAAAAGGAGAAGAAATAAGAGGAAGAAGGACCAATAAAGAAAATGAAGAAGGTAAAAGAAATCGAAAAATAAGGAGAAGGAAAAAGATGGAGAAGAAAGAACGAAAAAGAAGGGTTAAGAATGTTTTCTTCTTTTTCTCTTTTTTTTCTTCATATTTTCCATCTTTTTCATTTTTATTTTGTCTTTCTTTTTTTCTTTATTAACTTTGCTTTAAAAACAGCTGAAAAGTACTTTGATACACTGCTAGATGACCTAATAGTGTTTTTTGGCTCTGTTTTTGGCTCTTAGGGCTCATTCAGATGAGCGTGTTTATGTATGTACAATCGTGAACACATAACCACACATTTATTAGAACCATTGGTTCCCTATGCTGTGTTCACATTTTCGAGTTTTACAGGCGTGCAAATGTGCGTACCAGCAAAACATAGGACATGCGTGCACCGCATAGGTCCATGATGTGCGTCAATATTCCCCACGGGGAGTCCCCTTGTCACGAAACACTGTGACAGCACTGTCACAGTGTTTGGTGACAAGGGAACTCTCCACAGGGAGTAAAGAATCCCACAGCTTTGGCAGAGCATCGCAATGTTCTCCCATTGCTTTCAATATGAGCACCGCTGCTGCCGGCGGTCCCATTAAAAGCAATGGGATGCAAGCAACCACTACAGTGATTTTCGGGGAAGGGCTTTAAATATAAGCCCTTTCCTGAAAAATCATCTCTGGCTTGTGTAAAAAAATAAAAAATATATATACTCACCTCCCTGCCGCTGTTGGGTCCCAGGCTTGGTCCCCGGCAGTTTATTGAAGATCTTTCAGCAGGTGGAGATTTAAAATCCCCGCCTGTTGAAAGGGCTGTATCGGATCGGCTGAGCCCTCAACCAATCACGGGAAGCGCTCAGCCATTCATTGAATGACAGCTGAGCGCTGCCTGTGATTGGTAACAGTGCTCAGCCAATCATAGGCGGCGCTCGGCCATTCATTGAATTCAATGAATAGCCAAGGGCTGCCTCTCATTGACTGAGTGCTGTGACCAATCACAGGTAGCGCTCAGCTGTTATTCAATGAGTGGCTGAGCACTACCTGTGATTGTCTGAGCGCTCAGCCAATCAAATACAGCCCTTTCAGCAGGCGGGAATTTTTAATCCCTTCCTGCCGAAAAAACTTCACTACACTGCCGGTAGATCAAGCAGCTAGACGCGCCTGAGGTCCGACAGTCCAATGGTATCCAGAAGAAGAATCCCGCAGCACACCAAAAAATGTGCAACATCGCAGAGGTATCAAACGATATATGCCAAGCCACCAGTGGGACTATGCACCTCCAGTCTCCAGGTCAAGCATCAGAAGGAAAGAAGTGGCAGCATCCGTTGAGGGTTTTAAATAAAAAGTTGTAATTTTATTGCTCCATATCAAACAGACAGGTACAGGCAACTTTTCGACTAAAAAATAGTCTTTATCAAGCCAGGGCTCCGACAGTTGCAGATAGGTGAGTATATATATTTTTTTATACAAGCCAGGGATGATTTTCAGGGAAGAGCTTATATTTAAAGCCCTTCCCTGAAAAATCACTGCAGGGGTTGCCGGAAGCCCATTGCTTTCAATGGGGCCATCGGAAGCAGCTGGGGCCCCAATGAAGGCAATGGGAATGGAGCTGCATTCACCCATGTTTTGGCACATCCATGGACGCGTGGATTTGTGCACACATACATGTGCACAAATGCACACTCATCTAAATGAGGCCTCAGGCAGTGTTATATGCCAGTTTTAGAGTTATTGGTGAAATTACGGTACAGTTTGAACTAATTCAGACCAAATCGAACTTGTTGCTGAAATTTAGCGTGCTGGATGAAACAAACATTTTCAAGAGCTCCCTCATCACTACCATTCTTGACTGTTATTACACAACCTTAGTAAGCATCCACTGTGCAGGGAGAAAAATAAGTGAACATCTGTGTTCTCCAACATCTAATTTGCAAAAGTTGCTCTAAAAAAAGGAGATTGCAAGTGTGAATTTCACAGGTGCTTTGCACATTAAATAAAGCCACACAAGGCCTGGTAGCTGACAAATCCGTTCTCAAAAAAGATTAGTTAGTATGAACTATGTGTGTCCACTATTAGAAAAATACTGATCAAGTCCAAAAAATAAACCACACTGCAACACATCTCAAGTTTGACTGAGACCACCTGGATGCTCCACGATGCTTATGGGAAAATGTTCTATAGACAGATAAGACAAAAGTGGAACTTTTTATCACAAATACACAATGTTATGTTTGGAGAAAACATAACACTGTACACCAACACCTCATCACAACTGTGAAGCATGGTGGAGGGAACATCATGGTTTGGGGCTGCTTTGCTGCCTTAGAGTCTGGATGTCTTGTGATCATTGAAGGAACAATGAATTCTAAGGTGCATCAAAATATTTTACTCGAGAAAGTAAGGGCGACAATCTATGGCCTCGAGTTGAAGAAACATTGAGTAATAAAACAAGACAACTATTGTACACAAGTGAGAAGGAAGAGGGGTGGAGCAACCCAATGGTATTAGAGGCTATCCCAGATGAACATCTAGACACCAAAAGCCTTAAAGAGGTTTGCAAAAATTAAATGAATTGTGGAGGTGCTACCAACCAGAAAAACCCACTATGGTGGTCATCCAGATGTGAGAATTAGAGATGAGCGAGCACCAAAATGCTCGGGTGCTCGTTACTCGGGACGAAAATTTCACGATGCTCAAGGGTTCGTTTCGAGTAACGAACCCCATTGAAGTCAATGGGCGACCCAAGCATTTTTGTATATCGACGATGCTCGCTAAGGTTTTCATTTGTGAAAATCTGGGCAATTCAAGAAAGTGATGGGAATGACACAGCAACGGATAGGGCAGGCGAGGGGCTACATGTTGGGCTGCATCTCAAGTTTCCAGGTCCCACTATTAAGCCACAATAGCGGCAAGAGTGGGCCCCCCCCCCTCCCAACAACTTTTACTTCTGAAAAGCCCTCACTAGCAATGCATACCTTAGCTAAGCACCACACTACCTCCAACAAAGCACAATCACTGCCTGCATGACACTCCGCTGCCACTTCTCCTGGGTTACATGCTGCCAAGAGCATTGAAACGTATAAAAGTTGTTTACAAAAATTATATGACTGAGCCTTGTGGGCCTAAGAAAAATTGCCCATTCGGCGTGATTACGTGAGGTTTCAGGAGGAGGAGCAGGAGGAGGAGGATGAATAGAATACACAGATTGATGAAGCAAAAATGTCCCCGTTTTTGATGGTGATAGAGAACAATGCTTCCATCCGCGGGTGTAGCCTACGTATTGCTTAGGTATCGCTGCTGTCCGCTGGTGGAGAAGAGAAGTCTGGGGAAATCCAGGCTTTGTTCATCTTGATGAGTGTAAGCCTGTCGGCACTGTCGGTTGACAGGCGGGTACGCTTATCCGTGATGATTCCCCCAGCCGCACTAAACACCCTCTCTGACAAGACGCTAGCCGCAGGACAAGCAAGCACCTCCAGGGCATACACGCGAGTTCAGGCCACGTGTCCAGCTTCGACACCCAGTAGTTGTAGGGGGCAGAGGCGTCACCGAGGACGGTCGAGCGATCGGCTACGTACTCCCTCACCATCCTTTTACAGTGCTCCCGCCAACTCAGCCTTGACTGGGGAGCGGTGACACAGTCTTGCTGGGGAGCCATAAAGCTGGCAAAGGCCTTGGAGAATGTTCCCCTGCCTGCGCTGTATATGCTGCCTGATCTCTGCGCCTCCCCTGCTACCTGGCCCTCGGAACTGCACCTTCTGCCACTAGCGCTGTCGGATGGGAATGTTACCATCAGTTTGTCCGCCAGGGTCCTGTGGTATAGCATCACTCTCGAACCCCTTTCCTCTTCGGGTATGAGAGTGGAAAGGTTCTCCTTATACCGTGGGTCGAGCAGTGTGTACACCCAGTAATCCGTAGTGGCCAGAATGCATGTAACGCGAGGGTCTCGAGAAAGGCATCCTAACATGAAGTCAGCCATGTGTGCCAGGGTACCTGTACGCAACACATGGCTGTCCTCACTAGAAAGATCACTTTCAGGATCCTCATCCTCCTCCTCAGGCCATACACGCTGAAAGGATGACAGGCAAGCAGCATGGGTACCCTCAGCAGTGGGCCAAGCTGTCTCTTCCCCTTCCTCCTCATGCTCCTCCCCCTCCTCCTCAACGCGCTGAGATATAGACATGAGGGTGCTCTGACTATCCAGCGACATACTGTCTTCCCCCGCCTCCGTTTCCAAGCGCAAAGCGTCTGCCTTTATGCTTTGCAGGGAACTTCTCAAGAGGCATAGCAGAGGAATGGTGACGCTAATGATTGCAGCATCCCCGCTCACCATCTGGGTAGACTCCTCAAAGTTTCCAAGGACCTGGCAGATGGCTGCTAACCTGGCCCACTCTTCTGTAAAGAATTGAGGAGGCTGACTCCCACTACGCTGCCCATGTTGGAGTTGGTATTCCACTATAGCTCTACGCTGCTCATAGAGTCTGGCCAACATGTGGAGCGTAGAGTTCCACCGGGTGGGCACGTCGCACAGCAGTCGGTGCACTGGCAGAATAAACCGATGTTGCAGGGTCGGCAGGGTGGCAGCGTCCGTCTTGGACTTGCGGAAATGTGCGCTGACCCGGCGCACCTTTCCGAGCAGGTCTGACAAGTGTGGGTAGCTTTTCAGAAAGAGCTGAACCACCAAATTAAAGACATGGGCCAGGCATGGCACGTGCGTGAGGCTGCCGAGCTGCAGAGCCGCCACCAGGTTACGGCCGTTGTCACACACGACCATGCTCGGTTGGAGGCTCAGCGGCGAAAGCCAGCGGTCGTTCTGCTCTGTCAGACCCTGCAGCAGTTCGTGGGCCATGTGCCTCTTCTCTCCTAAGCTGAGTAGTTTCAGCACGGCCTGCTGACGCTTGCCCACCGCTGTGCTGCCACGCCATGCGACACCGACTGCTGGCGACATGCTGCTGCTGCTGACACATCTTGATTGTCACTAAATTCACCAAATGTGCCGTCAGGGAGATATAGTGGCCCTGCCCGCCTGTGCTTGTCCACGTGTCCGTTGTTAAGTGGACCTTGGCAGTAACCGCGTTGGTGAGGGCGCGTACAATGTTGCGGGAGACGTGGTCGTGCAGGGCTGGGACGGCACATCGGTAAAAGTAGTGGCGATTGGGAACCGAGTAGCGCAGGACTGCCGCCGCCATCATGCTTTTGAAAGTCTCCGTTTCCACAAGCCTATATGGCAGCATCTCCAGGCTGATCAATTTGATTATGTGCACATTTAACGCTTGAACGTGCGGGTGCGTGGCGGCGTACTTGCGCTTGCGCTCAAACAGTTGTGCTAGCGACGTCTGGACGCTGCGCTGAGAGACATTGCTGGATGGGGCCGAGGACAGCGGAGGTGAGGGTGTGGGTGCAGGCCGGTAGGCACTCGTGCCTGTGTCCTCAGAGGGGGGTTGGATCTCAGTGGCAGGTTGGGGCACAGGGGTAGAGGCAGTGGTGCAAACCGGAGGCGGTGAACAGCCTTCGTCCCACCTTGTGGGGTGCTTGCCCATCATATGCCTGCGCATGCTGGCCTTTGTCGCGCCAAGATCAGCTGGCTCCCCAGCTGATCTTGGCGCGACAAAGGTTGCACACCACAGTTCGTCGGTCGTCAGGCGTCTCTGTGAAAAACTGCCACACCTTAGAGCACCTTGGCCTCTGCAGGGTGGAATGGCGCGAAGGGGCGCTTTGGGAAACAGTTGGTGGATTATTCGGTCTGGCCCTGCCTCTACCCCTGGCCACCGCACTGGCTCGGCCTGTGCCCACACCCTGACTTGGGCCTCCGCGTCCTCACCCGCGTCCACGTCCTCTAGGCCTACCCCTACCCCTCAGCATGCTGTATTACCAGTAGTGCAGAAACAGAACGCTGTAATTAAATGTGCCGCTTATTGGCCTGTGGTTGGAGGCTGACTTCGCTTACGGTACGCACAGCAGAGGCAGGAAAGAATTTTGCGCAAGCCTGCTGTAACACTTAGCTGGCTGCGTATGAATTAGGACAACTACCCCCAGCAGAGACCCAGTACACTTGTGGACAGGAATACAGCGGTGATGTAAGAGGCAACACAGAGGCAGGAAAGAATTTTGCGCAAGCCTGCTGTAACACTTAGCTGGCTGCGTATGAATTAGGACAACTACCCCCAGCAGAGACCCAGTACACTTGTGAACAGGAATACAGCGGTGATGTAAGAGGCAACACAGAGGCAGGAAAGAATTTTGTGCAAGCCTGCTGTAACACTTAGCTGGCTGTGTATGAATTAGGACAACTACCCCCAGCAGAGACCCAGTACAATGAGGACAGTCACAGGCAGCCCAAATAGATTTTTTTTCCCAAATGTTTTTGGAAAGGCCCACTGCCCATATACACTAAATATGTCTTCTGTCCCTGCCTCACCACTACTGGCCCTGGACAATGTAAAATTACTGCAGGACGCAATGCTCTGCACGGCCGATATACAAAAAAAAAAAACGTGCAACACTGCAAAAAGCAGCCTCCACACTACTGCACACGGTTAGATGTGGCCCTAAGAAGGACCGTTGGGGTTCTTGAAGCCTAAAATAACTCCTAACGCTCTCCCTATAGCAGCTCCGGCACCAGCAGCACTGTCCCTGATCTCTGTCAGAATGCATCTGTGGCGAGCCGCGAGAGGGGCCGATTTATATACTCGGGTGACACCTGATCTCGCCAGCCGCTCACTGCAGGGGGGTGGTATAGGGCTTGAACGTCGCAGGGGGAAGTTGTAATGCCTTCCCTGTCTTTCTATTGGCCAGAAAAGCACGCTAACTAGAGATGAGCGAACGTACTCGTCCGAGCTTGATATTCGTGCGAATATCAGGGTGTTCGGGATGCTCGTTACTCGTAACGAGTATCACGCGGTGTTCCGGTTACTTTCAGTTTCCTCTCTGAGACGTTAGCGCGCTTTTCTGGCCAATTGAAAGACAGGGAAGGCATTACAACTTCCCCCTGTGACGTTCAAGCCCTATACCACCCCCCTGCTGTGAGTGGCTGGGGCGATCAGATGTCACCCGAGTATAAAAATCGTCCCCTCCCGCGGCTCGGCTCAGATGCCTTGTGAGTTAGCTGAGGGACAGTGGTATCGTGCTGGAGCTGCTGTAGGGAGAGCGTTAGGAGTTACTGTAGGCTTCAAGAACCCCAACGGTCCTTCTCAGGGCCACATCTAATAGTGTGCAGTTACAGTGTTAGCACTGTAATTTTTTTTTTTTTTTCAAAATTGGATCTGCAGAGCATTGCGCCCTGCAATAGGGACAGAAGTGGTGGTTAGGCAGGGAGAGTGTTAGCAGTGAGTGTAGGCTTCAAGAACCCCAACGGTCCTTTCTAGGGCCACATCTATCCGTGTGCAGTACTGTCCAGGCTGCTGTTAGCAGTGTTGCATATTTTTTTTTTTTTCTCAAAACCAGCTGTGCAGACCATTGCACCCGGCATTAATACTACAGGGATAGAATTGTGTAGGCAGGGCCAGAAGACATACATTATTCATTGAATAGACGCAGTGTGGCTTGTCCTTTGAAAAACAAGGGAAAAAATTCTATTTCACCTGCCTCTGACAGTCCTCAGGGCTCTGGGTACGTGTGTGCTGCGTGCAGAACGTTAAAAATAATCAGACGCAGCCAGCTACGTTTTACTGCAGGCTTGCGCCAATTTTTTTCCTGCATGGGAAATCCCTGATCTACTGTAGCGAATAACTTTGCATCACTGCAGTTCTCTGACACATTTGCAGGGCCACAATACAGTTATTAAACTTAGTAGTATTCATTGAATACACGCAGTGTGGCTTGTCCTTTTGAAAAACAAGGGAAAAAATTCTATTTTGGCTGCAGGCTTGCGCCAATTTTTTTCCTGCATGGGAAATCCCTGATCTACTGTAGCGAATAACTTTGCATCACTGCAGTTCTCTGACACATTTGCAGGGCCACAACACAGTTATTAAACTTAGTAGTATTCATTGAATACACGCAGTGTGGCTTGTCCTTTTGAAAAACAAGGGAAAAAATTCTATTTTGGCTGCCTCTGACAGTCCTCAGGGCTCTGGGTACGTGTGTGCTGCGTGCAGAACGTTAAAAAAAAATCAGACGCAGCCAGCTACGTTTTACTGCAGGCTTGCGCATCTTTCTTTCCTGCCTGGGAAATCAAATCACTGGTAATACACCATGCTGAGGGGTAGCGGTAGGCCTATAGGACGTGGACGCGGGCGAGGACGCGGAGGCCCAAGTCAGGCTGTGGGCACAGGCCGAGCCAGTGCGGTGTCCAGGGGTAGAGGCAGGGCCAGACCGAATAATCCACCAACTGTTTCCCAAAGCGCCCCCTCGCGCCATGCCACCCAGCACAGGTCAAGGTGCTCTACGGTGTGGCAGTTTTTCACAGAGACGCCTGACGAACTGTGGTGTGCAACCTTTGTTGCGCCAAGATCAGCTGGGGAGGCACCACCAACAGCATGCGCAGGCATATGATGGCCAAGCACCCCACAAGGTGGGACGATGCCCGTTCACCGCCTCCGGTTTGCACCACTGCCTCTCCCCCTGTGCCCCAACCTGCCACTGAGATCCAACCCCCCTCTGAGGACACAGGCACTACCGTCTCCTGGCCTGCACCCACACCCTCACCTCCGCTGTCCTCGGCCCCATCCAGCAATGTCTCTCAGCGTAGCGTCCAGACGTCGCTAGTGCCACAGTTTGAGCGCAAGCGCAAGTACGACGCCACGCACCCGCACGCTCAAGCGTTAAACGTGCACATTGCAAAATTGATCAGCCTAGAGATGCTGCCGTATAGGCTTGTGGAAACGGAGGCTTTCAAAAGCATGATGGCGGCGGCTGCCCCGCGCTACTCGGTTCCCAGTCGCCACTACTTTTCCCGATGTGCCGTCCCAGGCCTGCACGACCACGTCTCCCGCAACATTGTACGCGCCCTCACCAACGCGGTTACTGGCAAGGTCCACTTAACAACAGACACGTGGACAAGCACAGGCGGGCAGGGCCACTATATCTCCCTTACAGCACATTGGGGGAATTTAGTGGAGGCTGGGACAGAGTCAGAGCCTGGGACCGCTCACGTCCTACCCACCCCCAGAATTGCGGGCCACAGCTCGGTGGTGGTATCTGCGGTGGTGTATGCTTCCTCCACTAAAGCACCTTCCTCCTCCTCCTCCTCCAACGCAACCTCTGTCTCGCAATCAAGATGTGTCAGCAGCAGCACGTCGCCAGCAGTCGGTGTCACGCGGCGTGGCAGCACAGCGGTGGGCAAGCGTCAGCAGGCCGTGCTGAAACTACTCAGCTTAGGAGATAAGAGGCACACGGCCCACGAACTGCTGCAGGGTCTGACAGAGCAGACCGACCACTGGCTTGCGCCGCTGAGCCTCCAACCGGGCATGGTCGTGTGTGACAACGGCCGTAACCTGGTGGCGGCTCTGCAGCTCGGCAGCCTCACGCACGTGCCATGCCTGGCCCATGTCTTTAATTTGGTGGTTCAGCGCTTTCTGAAAAGCTACCCCCACTTGTCATACCTGCTCGGAAAGGTGCGCCAGCTCTGCGCACATTTCCGCAAATCCCACACGCACGCTGCCACCCTGCGGACACTGCAACATCGGTTTAATCTGTCAGTGCACCGACTACTGTGCGACGTGCCCACACAGTGGAACTCTACGCTCCACATGTTGGCCAGACTCTATGAGCAGCGTAGAGCTATAGTGGAATACCAACTCCAACTTGCGTGGCGCAGTGGGAGTCAGCCTCCTCAATTATTTACAGAAGAGTGGCCCTGGTTGGCAGCCATCTGCCAGGTCCTTGGAAAATTTGAGGAGTCTACCCAGGTGGTGAGCGGCGATGCTGCAATCATTAGCGTCACCATTCCTCTGCTATGCATCTTGAGAAGTTCCCTGCAAAGCATAAAGGCAGACGCTTTGCGCTCGGAAACAGAGCCGGGGGAAGACAGTATGTCGCTGGATAGTCAGAGCACCCTCCTGTCTATATCTCAGCGCGGTGAGGAGGAGGAGGAGGAGGAAGAAGATGAGGAGGAGGGGGAAGAGACATCTTGGCCCACTGCTGACGGTACCCATGCTGCTTGCCTGTCATCCTTTCAGCGTGTATGGCCTGAGGAGGAGGAGGATCCTGAAAGTGATCTTCCTAGTGAAGACAGCCATGTGTTGCGTACAGGTACCCTGGCACACATGGCTGACTTCATGTTAGGATGCCTTTCTCGTGACCCTCGCGTTACACGCATTTTGGCCACTACGGATTACTGGGTGTACACACTGCTCAACCCACGGTATAAGGAGAGCCTTTGCACTCTCATTCCCGAAGAGGAAAGGGGTTCGAGAATGATGCTATACCACAGGGCGCTGGTGGACAAACTGATGGTAAACTTCCCATCCGACAGCGCTAGTGGCAGAAGGCGCAGTTCCGAGGGCCAGGTAGCAGGGGAGGCGCAGAGATCAGGCAGCATGTACAGCGCAGGCAGGGGAACATTCTCCAAGGCCTTTGCCAGCTTTATGGCTCCCCAGCAAGACTGTGTCACCGCTCCCCAGTCAAGGCTGAGTCGGCGGGAGCACTGTAAAAGGATGGTGAGGGAGTACGTAGCCAATCGCACGACCGTCCTCCGTGACGCCTCTGCCACCTACATCTACTGGGTGTCGAAGCTGGACACGTGGCATGAACTCGCGCTGTATGCCCTGGAGGTGCTTGCTTGTCCTGCGGCTAGCGTCTTGTCAGAGAGTGTGTTTAGTGTGGCTGGGGGAATCATCACGGATAAGCGTACCCACCTGTCAACCGACAGTGCCGACAGGCTTACACTCATCAAGATGAACAAAGCCTGGATTTCCCCAGACTTCTCTTCTCCACCAGCGGACAGCAGCGATACCTAAGCAATACGTAGGCTGCACCCGCGGATGGAAGCATCGTTCTCTCTCACCATCCAAAACGGGGACATTTCTGCTTCATCAATCTGTGTATAATATTCCTCCTCCTCCTCCTCCTGCTCCTCCTCCTGAAACCTCACGTAATCACGCCGAACGGGCAATTTTTCTTAGGGCCACAAGGCTCACTCATATAATTTTTCTAAACAATTTTTATACGTTTCAATGCTCTTAAAAGCGTTGAAACTTTAACTTGAACCAATTTTTCGTTAAACTGGGCTGCCTCCAGGCCTAGTTACCACTTAAGCCACATTAACCAAAGCGATTAATGGGTTTCACCTGCCCTCTTGGTTGGCCATGGCCAATTTTTCTGATGTACATTAGTACTGTTGATACAGCAATTTTTGTGGGCCCTCGCCTACAGTGTAATCAAATGAATTTTTAGCCCACCTGCATTACAGCTGACGTTACATCCGCTGTGTTGGGCAATGCAATGGGATATATTTATGTACCGCCGGTGGCTTCCTGGCACCCACCCATGCTGTGGGTCCACAGAGAATTATAAATGCATCTGAAACCACATCTAAAGAACCCCAGTCAGACTGGGGCATGCAGTGTGGGCCGAAGCCCACCTGCATTAAGCACGACATTACTACCTCAGCTGTGTTGGGCAATGCAATGGGATACTTCTATGTACCGCCGGTGGCTTCCTGGCACCCACCCATGCTGTGGGTCCACAGGGAATTATAAATGCATCTGTTTCCACTTGTAAAGAACCACAGTCAGACAGGGGCATGCAGTGTGGGCCGAAGCCCACCTGCATTAAGCACGACATTACTACCTCAGCTGTGTTGGGCAATGCAATGGGATATTTTTGTGTATCGCCGGTGGGTTCCAGGGAGCCACCCATGCTGTCGGTCGACAGGGACTTCACAATAGGGAGTTGTACCTGCCTGTGTCTATGAATTAAAAAGCCCGGTCTGACTGGGGCATGCAGAGACACCTTGACAGAATGAATAGTGTGTGGCACATAGGTTCCCCATTGCTATGCCCACATGTGCAGCTCCTGATGGCGGTGGCACAGGATTCTATTTTTCATTGCTTCTGTACAGCATTGTGGGCTATCGCCCTGCCCCTTTTAAAGAGGGTCGCTGCCTAGCCGTGCCAACCCTCTGCAGTGTGTGCCTGCGGTTCCTCGTCATGGCAGACGCACTTCTAAATAGACATGAGGGTGGTGTGGCATGAGGGCAGCTGAAGGCTGCGCAGGGACACTTTGGTGTGCGCTGTGGGGGGGAGATGGGGCGGTTGGGCAGCATGTAACCCAGGAGAAGTGGCAGTGGAGTGTCATGCAGGCAGTGATTGTGCTTTGTTGGAGGTAGTGTGGTGCTTAGCAAAGGTATGCCATGCTAATGAGGCCTTTTCAGAAGTAAAAGTTTTTGGGAGGGGGGGGGGCCCACTCTTGCCGCTATTGTGGCTTAATAGTGGGACCTGTGAACTTGAGATGCAGCCCAACATGTAGCCCCTCGCCTGCCCTATCCGTTGCTGTGTCGTTCCCATCACTTTCTTGAATTGCCCAGATTTTCACACATGAAAACCTTAGCGAGCATCGGCGAAATACAAAAATGCTCGGGTCGCCTATTGACTTCAATGGGGTTCGTTACTCGAAACGAACCCTCGAGCATCGCGAAAAGTTCGTCCCGAGTAACGAGCACCCGAGCATTTTGGTGCTCGCTCATCTCTAACGCTAACGTCTCAGAGATGAAAGTGAAAGTAACTCGAACATCGCGTGGTACTCGTCTCGAGTAACGAGCATCTCGAACACGCTAATACTCGAACGAGTATCAAGCTCGGACGAGTACGTTCACTCATCTCTAGTGAGAATTAGAGATGAGCGAACGTACTCGTAATGAGTACTTACGCACCCGAGTACCGCCATTTTCGAGTACTTCAGTACTCGGGCGTAAAGATTCGGGGGGCGCCGGGGGGCGGGGAGAGGCGCGGCGGTGCGGGGGGTAGCAGCGGGGAACAGGGGGGAGCCCTCTCTCTCTCCCTCTCCCCCCTACTCCCCACTGCTGCCCCCCGTGCCGCCACGGCGCCCCCCGAATCTTTACGCGCGAGTACTGCTGTACTCGAAAATGGCGGTGCTCGGGTGCGTAAGTACTCGTAACGAGTACGTTCGCTCATCTCTAGTGAGAATCAAAAAGGGAAAAAAATGGTGAATAGGTGTGATTTTCCAGAAAAGGTAGTGGGGTGGTAGGATGTAATATCCAACTTCTGTTTTATTACATAGATTAAAACCAGCATAAGATATGTGCTCCAGGGTGAACCATCAGTCAAGCTGGTTAATACTAATACACAAGAAATATATGGTCATGAAAATAGGTATAACATACAATATATTTTTTCGTTGCAAAAGTAAAGGCAGGAAAGGGATAACAATAGAACTAAACAAAAAAACAAGCAAGCGAATGAATAAATGTTATAAACAATGAATATAATTAATAGAATGGCATATCATATTAAGTATAAAATAAATGATCCACTCAAAGAACGGTACAGCATCATTATCATTTTAGCGATCTGATTAGCGTTTCACAATGTGGTTGAAAATTAATATTTGAATTTTAGAAATAAGATAATATTGGAGTATGGCAGTTTACTAAAATGCTTAAGAAACAGAATGAGCATAAAAAGAAAACATACAATATATGGGGCTTCTGGAGAATTTAGAAACATATGCAAAACAAATTTTGACTAGAGATGAGCGAGTATACTCGCTAAAGGCAATTGCTCGAGCGAGCATTGCCCTTAGCGAGTACCTGCCCGCTCGAGAGAAAAGGTTCGGCTGCCGGTGCGGGGGAGCAGTGAGTAGCGGCAGTCAGCAGGGGGAAACAGGGGGGGAGAGAGAGATCTCCCCTCCGTTCCTCCCTGCTCTCCTCTGCAGCTCCCTGCCGCCGCCGGCACCCGAACCTTTTGTCTCGAGCGGGCAGGTACTCGCTAAGGGCAATGCTCGCTCGAGCAATTGCCCTTAGCGAGTATACTCGCTCATCAGTAATTTTGACCATTGGCAAGAATTTATGAACCAGTGGATGGCAAATGGTGGTGCATATAAAAATCATAAAAAATATAAAATAAAATGCATATATACATATATATGCATGCACACATGCATGAATACTAACTTGAAAGTAAGAGGGAAGGGGGGTAGAAAATGTTTTGCGCTTATGCAGGCACATGGAGTAAATGTAAATGTAAACATGCATGCAAACGCATGCATGTATGCATGACAGGTCCACAAGCAGTTGTGCACATACATACAGCCATGTACACGTGCAAATATGATAAAATGGAATTGATTGGTATGGCGTGCATTTGTCTGAATATGGGAAAGATGGGAGTGATAAGAAGGCTTACCATTCCCGTCTTGGCACTAGACGAATAGTGATCCCAAAAGCGCTGGTGATACCTAAAAAAAGAAATGAAATGGAGAGGCTGAGTGAAAACAGATTAAGAAAGGAAACAAAATCATAAATAAATTGGTTGAATATATTATATATCTCACCAGTATAAAGCATCCTAGGCTGGAGATATCAGGAGAACTAAGCGGAATATGGTAGGAGGCAGAGAAGATAAGGTCTTATAGACCTTATATTGGTGGGCTGGAGTATGCGTAGACTAGGGTGTGGGTATCAGAGGACACTGCTCCAGCACAAAGCACGGGGGATCAGAGGGCAGGGGTGGCATGTTGTTAGCCTGAGTCAATGGAGAATAGATAAGGGGGTGGGGAGCTGGAGGAGACGTGGTGATGAGAGCGGCGCTATAGGAATAAAAAAAAAAGTTTTGGTACCGTGTTAGCCAGTAAGGTGAAATGTGATTGTTTCCAGCAAGAGAAACCAAGTAATCCTGTAGATATGATAACTTTTAATGCCTAACAAAAATACAAGATCTTATTTCAAGCTTTCGGACCTACTTAGTATACTTTCTTATGCTTGAAGAAGGATCCTAAGTAGGTCCGAAAGCTTGCAATAAGACCGTGTATTTTTGTTAGCCATTAAAAGGTATCAAATCTACAGGATTACTTGCTTTTTCTTGCTGAGAACAATCACAGCAGGAATACATACACGTCTGCATGCATGTTTACATTTACATTAAAAAAGTTTAGTACCGTGTTAGCAAAAAGTGACTGTTCTCAGTAGGAGAAACAAAGTGATCTTGTAGATATGATAACTTTTAATGGCAAACAAAAATACATGATCTTATAGCAAGCTTGCGAACCTCCTTAGGGTTCTTCCTCAGGCTTAATGAAGTAGATCTGAATATATACAAACATAGGCATGACAAGGCACAGACATGGTGTGATTAAAGGGGTTGTCCCGCGGTAGCAAGCGGAGTTATGCACTTCTGTATGGCCATATTAATGCACTTTGTAATATACATTGTGCATTAAATATGAGCCATACAGAAGTTATTCACTTACCTGCTCCGTTGCTAGCGTCCCCGTCGCCATGGTGCCGTCTAACTTCAGCGTCTAATCGCCTGATTAGACGCGCTTGCGCAGATGGGTCTTTTCCCTTCGGCTCGGTCCGGCAGCAGCTGTGTTCTGGCTCTGCCCCATTGTACGCGTCATCACGTAGCTCCGCCCCCGTCACATGTGCCGATTCCAGCCAATCATCCCAGAAATATTGGTGAACTGAAACAGCAGGGAGAAATGGTCCAAAATTTCCACTTAACAAAACTTTTTTACAGGTACAGAAAAGGTTTGGTGGTGATGATTGTTGCTAAAGGGGGTTCTACAGGTTAACATTAGAGATCAGTGAGCACTAGAGATGATCGAACCTACTCGTTTCGAGTAATTACTCGATCGAGCACCGCGATTTTTGAGTACGTCCGTACTCGGGTGAAAAGATTCGGGGGGCACCAGGGGGCAGGGGGAGGCGTGGCGGAGCGGGGGGTAGCAGCGGGGAACAGGGGGGAGCCCTCTCTCTCTCCCTCTCCCCCCCACTCCCCACTGCAACCCCCCACTCACCCACGGCGCCCCCCGAATCTTTTCGCCCGAGTACGGAAGTACTCGAAAATCGCGGTGCTCGGGCGAAAAAGGGGCGTGGCCGAGTAGGCTCGCTCATCTCTAGTGAGCACCCAAATGCTCGGGTCCGCATTATTCGAGTCTGTCTGTCTGTCTGTCTCTCTCTCTCTCTCTCTCCTGCCTGCCTGACTGCCAGACAAAAAATTTGCCAATGACACGCGCTGCGTCGCGGCGGGGATGGGCCACAACAGGCACATCACAGCGGGGAGCAGCCAAAAACTGGGGCGGGGCCGAACACAGCTTGATCCTCGTTCAAGTAATGAGCACCATCGAGTACACTAATACTCGAACGAGCATCAAGCTCGACAGAGTACGTTCGCTCAACTCTAGTTAACATATGTAATGGTTCACTTACATTTTCTCCCTGTACTGTGGTTGTTTACTCAATGTGCTAAATAAAAAGCATAAGCAGTACAAATGCTTGTGTGTTATTAATTATGTGTTAACGGTTTTTGGTGTTTTTCAAGGGCACCAAAGAGCTATACAGATTTCTTTGCTAATGCATTTTCCTCTTGTATGAAGTTCTAACATTTTTGTCTCATATAAAGCAATTTTGCAAAAAATTGTGGACAATATGAATGATTGATATCAAATCGTGGGCAATGCTGGGTTGTAAATATTGCTGAAAAGAAAATATCAATAGTACTGCTGTAACAACCATGATACATCCATTTAAAAGAATTGTTCCAAGAACACGAATGCTGTTTATATGCCCTATTAGGCATGTTAATATGATAGAGTGCTTAAGAACCACCTCTATAAAACGTAGCAGAGATGACCTATACGTACTGCAGACTTTGAGCTATTCTTAAATTGCAAGGATGGCCAATAATCTGAATATCTGTCATGAACTACTATGGTAGCAGCAGGGAAAGTGCCTGACTGGCTGCAACTTACTGTATATACTCGAGCATAAGCCTAGTTTTTCTGCACATTTTTTTGTGCTGAAAAAGCCCCCGTCGGCTTATACTCGAGTCAGAGAAGGCTTTAAAAAAAGCCTCCATACTCACCTCCCAGCTGGCATCTGTGCCTCCGGAGGTGGTGCAAACACACGTCAGGGAGGCGCTACCCGTGTTGGCTAGGAGTTATGGAATATATTTGATATAACACTCTAAAGGAGTGTTATAGCCGAGAGAAAATAAGATAAACTCACCCGGTGTTTGGCGAGTACCCCTGTGAAGAGGCCTCACCAACACCTCCACCTCCTTGTTAGCTTGTAAATCCCCTGGTGCGTCCGTTAGGCTGCTGGGCTTCTGTGTCCTGCTGGATTACAGGACCCACTCGAAGGCAATTCGTATATCAGTATGATGAAAAAAGTCGCCCGCGCTCCCAGGACCTGAACACCAGGGTCAGGCTGCAAACACTACTCACTTCAAAGTTTTATTAGTATACTCTGTGCAACGCGTTTCGTCGTCATGCAGGACGACTTTCTCAAGCACAATAAACATAAACATACATATGCACACTATTTATAGATTGCTTACTTTTAAGTAGCAGCATCCCATTCGTCCCGATTTTCTAGGTGTCGGCGTTCTGGGCGTCTGTATGGAGCAGAGCGCAATGTTAGTAGTGAATGCCGGTACAGCGCTTCCGTACGGAATGACGTCAGTCGTATTTGGGGTGGAGCTATATCTCCTCAGTGTTCTTTCTCCGTGATCATTGGTCCCGATATTTGTCAATCATTATGTGTCAGTACGCTTGCTACGTGGTTGCATCGGTGTCATGTGTTCCTCCTCCGTGTCTGACGTAGTTATGCATGTCACGTGCAGGGTTTCTATGTTTGGACCGTATCCTAGGTGACAACGGAGGACATGCTTCCTAGTTACTTTGCAGCGTTAATGCTTGCGGAGACATTGCCTAATATTTAAATGGGAAACTCTTCAGTATCTGGTTATTTTAACTAATATGCATTGGAAACATTAATAAAATAATGTGTTAAACCTGAGTGTTTCTCAAAAATACATAATTAGCAATAAAAGATGGTGTCCCGTTATTAATTAATTCATATTATATAATAACTTAAAGATATACAGTATAGATATATATATATATATATATATATATATATATATATATATATATATATGAGTAAAAATGAGTATACCTACTCATTTATAAAATGGGACAAGGGACTATATATGGAAATGTATGTAAAACCTGGGGAACTGGAATAAGGGAGTAAGAAAGGAGTGGGGAGTGGAGGGAAAAAAAGGGGAAGGGAAAGAAAAGGGGAAGGGGGAGAGGGAGGAGAATGGGGAGGAGAGGGAGGGGGAGGGGGGATTTACATAGGGGGCCTGAATGGGAATGCTGCTACTCAGTACAATAAATACATACAAAAAATACACATGTGTGCATAAATTCCTTAATACAATTTCAATAAATCTGACATAAATTCTTAAAAACTACATTTATATATGAACATGTACTACTAATTGTAACATAAGGCAGTACATGATGTTATATAATATTCATGGTTATTCCTATATTATAAAACCTCCCATATTGTATATTACTCATACATGGTTATGTGCATATAATTGGATATTTACATACACATTAGTACATAATAAATAGTTAAAATATCTATCTCTTGATATATATAAAAAAAATTTAAAAAAATTCATGCATATAAATATAAATATGTATATATAACCATGACTAAAAAGATTTATATATATATATATATATATATATATATATATATATATATATATATATATATATATATATAAAAGACCTACATTAATAATACTAATAACAACAATAAAAATTTTCGGATTTATTTTGGTACCTCAGATTTTCTCTAGTACCTCATTTAACCCCTTGAGTGGCGGGTTTCCTACCACCCTGTCGTGCCTACCAGGGCAGGTTTTTTAAAATGGTCTAATCATTGAATTTCAACTAATTTTGCAGTTGCGTCTCAAGAGCCATAACTTTTTCATTTTTCCATTGACATGGCCATATGAGGGCTTGTTTTTTGCGGGACAAGTTGTGATTTTTTTAAACAGGGGGGAGGAAAAAAAGAAATGGGGAAAAAAGAAAAAAAGGGGCCATGTCATTAAGGGGTTAAATAATGTATTAACTTCCTTCTCTGGGTCATTACGACGCATGGATACCACATGTGTGATTGTATTTTTGATTTTTTACAAAGTAAAGGGAGACAAGTGTTTTTATTATTTTTTTTTTATAATTTTTTAACTTTTTTTTTTTTTTTTTTAATTTTTTGTCCCTTTAGGGGACTTCCACAGGGACCCATCAGGACCCCCTGATCACATTCCGGGGGTCCGATGGTGACAGCCCTTTACATGCTGCAGTGACAGCCCTTTACATGCTGCAGTCACATAGACTGCAGCATGTAAAGGGTTAACACAGCAGAGATCGGAGGTTTTCTCTGATCTCTGCTGTAAGAGCAGGTACCTATCTGTCCTCTGACAGCCAAGCACCAAGCTCTCCCTGCCACAGAGACCATCGGCTAGCTTCTGACAAGCCGATGGTCTCTATGGCAACCTGTAAACAAACCAGTGCAGGAGGTTGCCGGCATATCGGCAATATCTTCTGCTGGTTTTTCAAAGCCCTTGCACTGCTCTCTGTGGGTTTGTGCAGGCAGAGCACAATGTCACAGCTTGTGTCATTGTGCTCTGCAGCTCCCATAGTGATACATAGCCCGGAAATCTTCCGGGCTATGTTGCTATGAGCAGTGGAGCTTGTCCCGGAAAATTTCCGGGCGTGCCACTCAAGGGGTTAAACCGTTTGGTGCGAGTGTGTTGAGCCTGAATATCCAGTACATTTCTTTCTGTCTAAGTTCCTGTACTGATTTAGAGTCTATGTATTCTAGTGGGGTGATTCTCAGGGCAGCATAATCTTTATTATGTTTATGAGTAGGCTCGCTCATCTCTAGTGAGCACCCAAATGCTCGGGTCCGCATTATTCGAGTCTGTCTGTCTGTCTGTCTCTCTCTCTCTCTCTCTCTCCTGCCTGCCTGACTGCCAGACAAAAAATTTGCCAATGACACGTGCTGCGTCGCGGCGGGGATGGGCCACAACAGGCACATCACAGCGGGGAGCAGCCAAAAACTGGGGCGGGGTCGAACACGGCTTGATCCTCGTTCAAGTAATGAGCACCATCGAGTACGCTAATACTCGAACGAGCATCAAGCTCGACCGAGTACGTTCGCTCAACTCTAGTTAACATATGTAATGGTTCACTTACATTTTCTCCCTGTACCGTGGTTGTTTACTCAATGTGCTAAATAAAAAGCATAAGCAGTACAAATGCTTGTGTGTTATTAATTATGTGTTAACGGTTTTTGGTGTTTTTCAAGGGCACCAAAGAGCTATACAGATTTCTTTGCTAATGCATTTTCCTCTTTT